>NC_060881.1:11502500-11802500 GCF_021901495.1 Neodiprion virginianus | reverse complement strand
CGACATCTCTATTTACTGTCGAATCTCCAGTTGTTTTTTTAGGATCTTGAGGGATTTCTTCTTTATTCAACGACGTAAAAAAACTGGTTAATCTGGGTGTTTTAGCTAAAGATTCTTCGGATTTCTCGACCCGTTCTGCCTGCAATTTCCACTTCTGAGAGCCACTGGCAAAAACTCGAGGAGTTTTGTGACGATCACTCATGATTCCACTATAAAAGAAATGTTAAGAAAACATACGCCTGAAAAAGCCCTTAACCAATAGGAAAATAGTTCTGGAGATGATAGTCGAGCAAACAAAAATATTAGCAGAAACTCAAAAAAGAGTTACGAGCAGTGCACATGGAAAATGGAAAGAATAGAGAAGCTGCGAGCTATGTATCGAAACCTGACCAGTTATGTGCATGCCCTCAAAAATGAGAGACAAAAACAGGAGGGAATTGAGTAAAAGTATTCCAAAATTGAATGAGCAAGCGTCAATTTACCTTTTAAATATTGGCATTTTATCATGATATTCCAGTCGCCTAAACGATTAAATAATTAACTTATGCAGAACCAAACAAACGCATGATAAACAATAAATCATAACCTCTCCGTAACCGTTTTTTATGTTCTTGTTCTTTGCATATATTTCGTATATTTAAATGTTGAGAAAAACAACTTTTCTTTTCGTATTGCACAATCAACTATCACATTCAGTTTGTATTGTAGATTACAAGATAAAGATGAAAATACTTACGTCTGTCCGTACGAATTCGAAAGAATTTACATTTGTTGGACAATTTTCGCAAGTTCGTAGCTTCTTGGACACACGTGAATGTATAAAACTCCGGGATTCCCTGCTACAAGCATGCCACTCAGCGGACACTTGTCGAGGCTACGACGGATCGTACAGACAAAAAACGGGGGAAACGGGTATCGCTGTATCGACACGCAAATACGGGGAATAGGCTGCCAAAATCCGCAGAATATACTCTATCAATTCCTTATCGAATTGGCAACTTTTATTCTATTCTAGATAGCCACGAACAGGCAAAGGGCTTTTGAAGATTACAATAAAAAGAAACAAAACTCACACTTGCCACTTGCAAGATAAAACAGCGAAAGAAAAATTTCTAAAAGCGAAAACAGCGTAAAAAAATTTTTACTAGTGTTTATATACTAGTTGGAATTTGAAAATTTTTTTTTCGAAGTCTCAATTGTAGGGGCCCCTGTTTCGTGGAGCCCCCGGGGTTGTTACCCCGGTTGCCCCCCGTTGGGATTATGCGTCTCTTTATACTTGCGGTGTAGACCAGAATCCTCGACTTCTCTATGAGGCTCATCTCGAACGACGGTCGTGTGTATCGGATCGAGGGGGGTGGCCGAGTCTACACAAAGTAACAGTTTTATGGTATACCTAGTACCAGCCTTATTTGATTGCATTTGTACGAGGGCCAAATACTTTATTTTTGGATCGATTTTCACCATTCTTGCACTCGAGCGATCTTTCTTTAATCAATATGAACATATTGTCCGAAGGAGACACGTATTTTGCATGTACAGTGCGTTTACTAAAATCCCTGTGAAGTAAGTGGTGTTAATTTTTATTTAATTGTTTTAAATATTCAGTTTCGTCTGATAGCTTCATACGATCCCAAGATACATACGCTTTAATTTATTCAATCTTCTGCGGACTCAGTTTTTCAAAGCGGTTTCGAAGTTCCTTATAATTTCGAACCACATTAGTTTGAAAATAAGTAATTTCTAGGGCAAGGCTCTGATTTTTTGAGGTGTTTTCCATGTTATTCTCCAACTGCGGCGTAGGTTTGCAAAATAAACAAAAAATTAAAAAATACGATTTTCAACCTACTGCTGGTGATACTTTGACGTCAGAATCTTGTCTCAGGAAATACCGATGGTTTGTTTGAAGCAGAGCACTCTTGAAGCTTCCGAAATGTACAACATTTCTTGTATCCTTTTTTGACAGAGAAATAGTACTTTAAAGCCTGCACGTGTCCAATCTTCCTGTATCAACCTTTGACGCATTCAATCATACGATAAACTGTTCAGCATGAAACCATCCGTATATAGTTGATAAGGATTTCATTGCAAATGTTCTGGAAAATCCATCTTTTGTGATATCTTGTGGTGACATCAGTCGTTGGTTTCTTATACCCAATTTAAAATTGTAATTAATTAACATCACTTTTCAAAAAAGTTTTATGAGTGAAACGAGAGATCAACGTGCATTAAATTACGTTCAATTGTTATTAATTTACTTTGCATCGGAGAAACCCTATTTAGATATTATTTATTAGATCATGTTACTTTTTGTAAGATATGTGATGTACGAATGTGTACGAATGTGTGTATCTATAACGATAGTATAGAATGTGAGAAGGCAGGCAATAAAAGCAGTCGGTTCTGACCTGTAACAGAGTGTAGTCTCCTTCATTTACCTCTTCCTCGCATACACAATAATTGGCGACGAGGATAAAAGCATTGTTCTAGAAACTTCGTCGGCATATGACGAAATAAAACCAAATTAAAGTGTTGGAATGCTGATTGAAATAAAAGGGACTGCATGGATCCAGAATTTAACAAAAGTCCAATTGCAAAAGTTGTGTGAACTAAATAATATTGATGGTGAAGACGATAACATTAATGAGTTACGAAGAAAATTTCGAGAATTTGTGAAAGAAAAGATTGAGTGTGGCCAGCAAAAATTAATACGGATAGCAGATATAGTGGATAAAAAAACGTTCGAAATAGTTGATCCAGATAGTATAAATGAACAATTAAACAAAAGCATAATGGAACGTAGTGCAAATTTGGATTTTGATATTAGGAAAAATGATTGGGAAATGTTTTGTGATCGACTAGAGCAGTATTTCATTGCAAACAAAATAACAAATGCTGAAGAAAAAAGAGCAATTTTGTTGAGTAAAGTGAATGCAGAGACGTACGAAGAGATCGCAAAAATATGTAAGCCCGTTAAGCCTAAGGACAAAACCTATGAAGAAATTATAACAAAGGTCAAAGATTATTTGAAACCGCCAGCATCATACCTTGTATATAGATATGAATTCAGACTCAGGAAGCAATCAGACGGCGAGGGTATAAAAGAATACGTCACAGCGCTGAAGGTTATGACAGACAAATGTAAATTTACGAACGAAGACGAGCAAGTACTCGATCAAATGATTTGTGGCTTAAGAAGTAAAGCAATAACGGCGGAATTATTAAAACTAGAGAAACCCGATCTGGAAACAGCATTAAAAAAAGCTATGGCATCAGAGGCAGCTAGTAAAGGCGCAGAAAAATTGCAAGAAACAAATACGGAAATTCAAGAGGTACACATGCTAAGTCGTGGAAAGTTTTGGCGAAAGCAACATGAGGGAGATCATAGACAGGGACAACGTACATGGACTAGAAGGGGAAGAACATTCGGCCGGGCTCGAGGAACGGCGCGAGCACAACAAATACCGGGAGGCTCTGCTTGTTACCGTTGCGGGGATTCAAGACACTTCGTGAAGGACTGTATGTATAGGGAAAATGTAGTATACCATACGTGCGGTGATAAAGGTCACACTGCTAGAGTTTGTACACATAGAGCCGGAAAAAAAGATGCAGAACAAAAGCCGCGAGTAGGTTACGTAAGTGAATGTGGTAGTAGTAGTAGCTCCGATGGTGAAATGTCGCGAGAGTTGAGCCACATGTATATTGATAATAAAAGAAGTCTGTACAGTCTGTATGTACCCGGAAAAACTAGAGTCGAGCCTCAATATGTAACGGTCGAAATAAATAAATCTAAAATTAAAATGGAAATAGATTCGGGCGCGGAACCAGCTATAATTCCAAAAGAAATTATAAAGAAATGTTTTCCGAAAGAAACAATGTATGAGCCAGATATAGAATTTCGGAACCATGATAATACCGTCAATAAGCCTGCAGGAATGTTCAAAGGTGTAACTGTGAGTCTGAACAATAAGATAATTAAAGCTGATTTATATGTAACTGAATCGTCCGGGCCGCCGATAATAGGCAGAGCGTGGCTCAAAGCACTAGGATTATGGCCATTATTTAAAGACCTAGATCTGCATATAGTTAAAAATAAAATTGATGGTAATGACAGGCTAAATAAAATCTTAGAAAAACATGCTAAATTTTTTGAAAATTCTAAAGGATCGTTCAATAGGGCCAAGATCAGGTTAGAATTAAAGGAGGATGCTAAACCGATATATGAGTTAGCGCGATCTGTACCTTTCGCTTTAAAGGATAAAATAGAGAAAGAATTAGATAGATTGGTAGAAGAGAAAATATTGGAACCAGTAGAAATGAGCGAATGGGCTACCCCGATCGTGCCGATACTAAAACCGAATGGAGATGTTCGACTTTGTGGAGCTTTCAATGTAACTATTAACCCTTTATTAAAAACAATTCGCTATGCACCACCGAACTTCGATCATGCTATGGCTCGATTAATAACAAAAAATATTAATAATAAAAATAAGAAGCGGTATTCGAAAATTGATCTAAAAGAAGCCTTTTTACAAGTTCCCGTTGAGGAAAATTCGCAAAACTTATTAACTATCAATACTCATAAGGGCTTGTTTAAATGCTTGTATATGATGTACGGTATATCATCGGGACCTGGGTATTTTCAAAAGCAAATGGAGGAAGTTTTGAAAAATATAAACGGAGTCGCGGTGGTAGCAGACGACGTAGTGGTAACGGGAAGTGATGATGAGGAACATTTGCGAAATTTAAACATAGTATTAACGAGTTTAGAAGAATGCGGTTTGAAAGGACGAGTAAACAAATGCGAATTTTTCAAAGATGAAGTTAATTATTTAGGATATAAGTTACGGGATGACACTATTACAGTAAATGAAGAAAAGTATAGAGCAATAGTTGATATGAAAGAACCGGAAAATCACAAAGAATTACAGTTATTATTAGGTAAAATCAATTATTATGGCAGGTTATTTAAAGATCGTGCTAAAATTCTAGCACCATTATATAATTGCAGTAATTCGAGAATTTTTGAGTGGGATCAAAATTGCAAAGAAGCGTTTAAAAGAGCGAAAATAGAATTAAAAAGAGTGCTTGTAAACTACAATCCATCTTTACCATTAAAATTAACATGTGATGCGTCTCCAAAAGGGCTGGGTGCGTATATCAGCCAGCCTTATGAAGACGGCGATAGACCAATAGCGTTTGCATCAACGAGGTTGACAGCCGCGCAAGAAAATTACTCGCAAATTGATAAAGAAGCAGCTGCGATAATATTTGGAGTAACTAAGTTTTATGATTATTTATTCGGACGTAAATTTCTTTTAAAAACGGATAATAAACCGTTATCTAGGATCTTTTCTCCTGAAAAGGGTATACCAAAAATGCCTACGAGTAGATTGCAAAATTGGAGTTACTTCCTATCGGCATTTGATTATGAAATCGAGTACATTAGTACAAGAGATAATATTGTGGCTGATACTTTATCGAGATTACCGATAAATTATGTAGAAAATAATGATGTTTTAGAAACTGAAGGCCGATTTACGTATTTACACTATGTATATTCAACACACATAACATGTTTAAATTTCAAAGCAGTAGCACGCGAAACTGCTAAAAACGAGACTCTATCCATCGTGAAGCGGATGGTAATAGAAGGATGGCCTGACTGTAGTCTTAAAAGTTGGCCTAATGAGTTGCAACCATATGCACTGCGTAAAGACGAAATTCACGTCGAAAAAGAATGTTTAATGTGGGGACAGAGAGTTATCGTCCCACCTAAATTAAGAGAAAAGGTAATCGAAAAATTGCACGAAAGTCACTTTGGGATAGTTAAAATGAAGAGTTTGGCAAGGTCGGTGGTTTGGTGGCCTAATATAGATAAAAATTTAGAAGATAAATCTAAATATTGCAAATGGTGTGTGGAATCTAAAGACAATCCAATTAGAATGGAATTAACTCCATGGCCATGGCCAAGCCAACCTTGGCAAAGACTTCATGCAGACTTTGCGGGGCCATATTTGGGGCAAACTTACCTTTTAGTCATCGATGCCTATTCTAAGTGGCCTGAAATTTTCATTATGAAAAATATATCAGCAGAAGCAACGATAGAAAAATTCCGAGAAATGTTTACAACGCATGGGCTACCGAACCATATTGTAACTGATTCAGGAACGCAGTTTACGAGCGACGAATACAAAAAGTCTCTCAAGCAATTAGGAATAAAACAAGATTTTTCAGCGCCGAAACACCCAGCGACAAATGGAGCTGCGGAAAATCTTGTAAAAACATTTAAGCGTAAACTCAAAGCGATTGTACAAAGCTCGAAAGCAGATGTGAGAACTGCTATACAAATGTTTTTATTCTCATACAGAACAACAAAACATGCAACAACGAATTAAACTCCGGCCAACTTGTTGTTTAAAAGAGAACTGAAAACTCCTTTGTTATTATTACGGCCAGAAACGAGATATCACGTTGAATCAAAGCAATATATGCAAAAAAAGCACTTCAAAGGTAGTAGAAAAGAAAACTTTGAAGAAGGCGACGTAATAATGGCAAAGGATTTTCGAAAACATCACCCGAAAATGTCGGAAGCCAAAATTGTTAGGAAATCACCTCCAAGAAACTGTATAATAAAATTTAAGGAAGGAGGAGAGAAAGAGCACAAAAGACATTTCGATCAAATACGACATTGGCGGGAAAGCGAAAATGATCAAAGTAAAATAGATGTTAGTACTAATGTGCGAGATAATGTAAGCAGCGAAAATTCGGCGATAGTTTTAAGAAAATCAACTAGATTAAAGCGAAATGTAACACCATACGATGCTACGCATTATTTGTAAAGGTATAAAGTCTATCAACTTTGATAACTGAATAAAACGGGGAAGGGTGTAAGATATGTGATGTACGAATGTGTACGAATGTGTGTATCTATAACGATAGTATAGAATGTTTAATGTGGGGACAGAGAGTTATCGTCCCACCTAAATTAAGAGAGAAGGTAATCGAAAAATTGCACGAAAGTCACTTTGGGATAGTTAAAATGAAGAGTTTGGCAAGGTCGGTGGTTTGGTGGCCTAATATAGATAAAAATTTAGAAGGGCAATAAAAGGAAAATTTAGATGGGCAATAAAAGCAGTCGGTTCTGACCCGTAACAGAGTGTAGTCTCCTTCATTTACCTCTTCCTCGCATACACAATACTTTTTGATACTGAACCTCTGTCTCTCGGACTTTCAACATTCGACTAGTAATTGTCTACCGAATTGGACAATGAATGATTTTAATTGACTTTTATTCATAATAATTTATAAATTTCACCTCCTCAACGCTACAACACTCATTGTCAGCAAACTACCCACTTTCGTCCTTAACGACCGAATTGCAACTTATATCATTATTACTATTCGGAGAAACTTCGTGCAATACAAATTTCCATTTTGGTTGGTAATTTGTGGACACTTCGTACATTTTCACAATATTTTTTGGTAAAAATAGGTAAAGATAATTATTTTGTGACGAATAATATCACAAAAAAATACGAGCGTTTCCTGTAATTTCCAATAAAAAATATCGTCAAAGTCGACGAGGTGTCCGTAAATTAGTAGTCTGTATGGGGATTCATGTTACAAAAAGTTTCTCGATGATGATATAGCTCACTTTCTTTAAGAAATGAAATTCAAAAATTACCCACTTTCCCACAGGCAAAATTCAGGCATTGAAATTATTACACAACTGTGTCCTCGGATAATATTATTATTAGCACTTCCCGAAAAGTACTGAAATTCCGGTAAAATAGTGTCGACTTTGTCGGAAATACACATTCTCAAACTCAAAATTCCTAATAATCAACACGGACACTGACAGAAATGTATAATAAAGCGGACAGATATGGACAATTATAATCTGAGCCACTTGATAATAAATTTCTAAACAATCTTGTGTTTGGGGCTCAGCGGACAGCGTCGCAATCTAACCAGGTAATATAAGTAGAAGTTGAAAAATGGAATCCTGATCATCTTTAAATTTATTTTTTATTACTTTTGTGATAATGATTGCCTGAGATTCATCGGGTTTCGCTACAGCATGGACTCTAACATTAATAACAATCAAGTATTACCTAATTTCCAAAAATTATTTACACCAAGTATTTTTGTGTAGAATGATCTCGGTTTTCCGATGCAAATGAACTGTATTTTTTAAAAACCACGAAAATCTAACGTAAGTTGAGAAATTATTTTTATATGTTAGCTGCATCTTCGTTCGCAATGAAAGTATGAGCGTGACTGAAGATGTCTATCGTCAGTCAACAGTATGATTTAAGTATTAAACAAGTATGTACATACACAAATTACATAAGGTACAACATGCAGGAACAACTATAGATCTTCATCTTTTGCTCAACTTGTTCGACTACTTCTCCTATTGTTTACATCAAGAAAAGATTTTTGACAGCTGCTAACAGTAAACCAGGTGTATGTTTACTGTACGTCTATTTAGATAACATTATTTTTTTCGAGCTGATGGAGTTAGATTATCGTTACTGAATTGGCTCAAATGAATTTGCATAGTTAAAAAGTGTACGGCGTCCTTACGGGGTTATATTCGATTTCAGTCTGTTTCCGTTCGTCATTCCATAGGCATAATAATATTCGACTCTGCATCATCTGGATACACGCGATGAGCAATGATACCATCAGTTCCTGTCGTCTTTATGTCCTGACTGCTTACGGACGTAGAGGGCGCCGCTTGACAATGAATGCATCTCGTCCATTTTCGATCTCGAAAAGTCCCATAAGGCTATTAGTCTTTATCATAGACATATGTCTATGGTCTTCATATATCTTCATGTATGTTTTATCGACTATTATTACTGCATGTTACTTTTATCAACTAACCAAACTCGAAGTACGAGAACCTTGTAACCATAAGAAATTAAAACAACTGTCTAACTATTTGGAATAACCCTAGATGGAAATAACTATGACATTTACTAACCAAAGCCTAAAAACCATGTTACGAGATCTTCGCACTACAAAGAGCTATAATATTATTATATGTTATTATATATCACTATCATATTAACACCATAATTAACTAACACGATTATATCCAATTATTATATAACACTCGACAATGCCATTTGTGCATTCGGAGCTGAGAGCTATACTATAAGCAACCTATGCTATACCATATAGCCTGGAGTATAGAAGACTGTAAAACCATAGATAAATGCATAACCAATATAATGTAAAGATAACACTGCTGCAATAATCCATAAAACCAGAGAGTGCAAAACCTTCAAAACCGTGAATACTAATTATACGGCATGAATTATACTCTCCTCCGTAACGCCGTATTGTAGGCAACACACGCAACGTTTTGAAGGCAATGCAGATCTCCAATGTGAAGCCATACAGAGCTTCATCTAGAGAACACATTAGGAAACTTACCGACGAAACGATTGAAGGTAAATCAACTCGGAATAAACTCAAAGATGCATACGTGGCAATGCCCAGTAAAAGGCAAGTAACAAACATAAGAAAAACGTTCTAGAAGCTTCCAAGCCGATTTATATCAATATAAGAATTAATAATTACAGAAGAGAATTATATACGAAAGCACACATGTAAACCTGCTCTAAAACTATGAATGATCAAATTGTTAAATACCCTAAATCTGTTAAGATAGTTATAACACAAACACCTAAGAATATTCGCAGCAGCGCGATTCTAACAATGTTAAGGGGTATGGCCACTGTAAATTTTTTGAAAAATCGATTTTTTTTTTATTGGCTTCAAAAATAGTTTAAACCCTCTAGAATAAGGAAAAAAAGGTCCCGTGCGAGAAAAATTTTTTTTTGGCTCCCAAATCATCTTCCAGCAGAAAAACTGTCCTAGATATCGCGACGGATATCGCTGTTTGCACATTCAATGACGGCCTTACCAACGTCTTGCAAATATTCAAGGTGTTGGAGGTGGAAATTGGTGTACAGTTATATAATTTCTGCATCGAAGCCGACGCCAAACGCATTACGCACGCGGAGACATCTCTGAGCGACGCGGCAAAAAGTGCGCGCGCGCTCCAAAAATCCACCAGGAAAGACGAAGAAGACGAAAATTTGGCCATCGAAGGACAAATGTATGGTGCTAGGATTGCAGACTGACGGTAAAATTTTTTTTTACCTTTTTTTTTTTATTTTTTCCAATAAAAAACTATTCGCAAAACTTTAAACGCGTTTTTCTCGAAACACGGTTTTTCAAAATGGCACGCAGCATCACTCGAACAATTCTCATTTTTTTTTACTTGAAATTTTGACCAGATGTGAACATTAACATTATCTTGAGAATGTCGATCGGGATTTTCAATAACTTTATTTATTGATTTTTTATTAACAAAAAACTAGCCGTTTTTTCGTCAAAAATCAATTTTTTTTTTCAAACGCACGCCAAATCCACAAAAATTGATAATTTTTAAAATCTGATCGACATTCTCTAGCTATAACCCTCTAGATTGATGGTTTTTTTTTTCTTGTTCTAGATTCAAAAGTGCACCAGTGGTGATGCGTGCCGCGGAGCCCTGCAAGCAAAACATGCCCCGGGAAGATAGCTGTGAAACCCCATTTTGTTTTTTTTTTTGCTGTAAAAAAATTTGATAATAAAGTTTAATGTATGCCCGATAACACCCTTAAAAGTTTTTTTTCAATTACCTTCAATTTTGGAAGCAAAAAATTCGTGAAAAAACCTTTTTTTTTGGACCGTTACCGTTACCGTTGCCGTTACAGTGGTGTTATCAAGCAAATAGCAACTATGTCTCATAAACAATCGCTATTTTACTCTAGGTGAATAACGACAGTAATCAATTATAATACATATGTAATTTTATATGTATTGAAGGTAATTAATAGGTTTAGGTAGATAGGTAAGCAGGTAAGTGAAAGCATACAAGGTTAGCGTACGACTACGTTTAATAAGGTATAGTAAGTATGTGCGTTAAGTTACATAGTATATGTATATATATATGTACATGAGTATCAAGTGTAGTACTATTATATGTATGATACTATATTTTATCCCAACAGTCCCTCTAAAATATAAGTTCAATTCTTAATCAACATTTTAACTTTTATATGTAACAATAAAATGAACTTTTATAAAAATTAACAATAACGAATTAGTAATAATATTAACAAAATTTAACCAGTCTGATTTTAAGTATTTAGTGTCTTTTCAAGTAAACTAAAATCAAAAATAAACTTTCAAGTAATTAATGTGTAATAATAAACACTTTTAAAGTCACTATTTCTTCTTTGTATTTCTTCTTGTTTATTATCCTAAAATTTCTCCTTCCAACCCAGAATTGATGACGCAGAACTGATGCTTAGGTAATTCTAATGACTTTATCAGGTAATCAGCGACCATGTCTTCAGAATTTACATGCTGGATCTCAACAATTTTATCCTTGACCTGTTCTCTTATAAAATGATGTTTTACATCAATGTGCTTTGCGTTTTTCTTGTATGATGCTGTCATGGATAAATCGATAGCACTTCTGTTATCTACCTTCATCTGAACTGGTTTGGCTGCTACTTCAGGATCAAATTCATTAATCAACTGCTTAATCCAAATAGCTTCGCTGCACGCTGCTGACAAGGCTTGGTACTCTGCTTGGCATGTTGATGTGGCCACTGTTTTCTGTTTGCTCGTTGACCAAGAAATAGCTGAGCCGTTATAAAAGAATATGTATCCTGTGATAGACTTTCTGTCTCTTACATCATTTGCCCAATCTGCATCACAGTATCGAACTATTGAGTCACTCTTGTCGTTTTTTAATTACCAATCCTACTTTCTTAGTAGCGTGTAAATATCTTAGTAAGTGTTTTAAGCTTTCTACATGTATGCGTTTTGGATTTTTATTAAACGAGCTTAAATAACTTGATGCATAGCATATATCTGGTCTTGATGTTTGTCCTAGATATAAAACTGAACCAACTCCCTCAGAATATGGAAAATTTGGCACTTCTGGACTGTTTTCAATTTGTTCTAACTTTAAACTTGTTTCTAAAGGTGTTTTCATCGTACCGCATCCTTCTAAATTAAAGTTAATTATCAAATTCTGAATGTAATTTTCTTGAGTCAATTTGTATCCTTTTTCTTCTTCTAAGTATTCAAATTTGATGTTCAAAAAATGTTTCAATTTTCCCATATCCTTGATCTTCATATTCTTGGTTAATTGATTTACAAAATTGTTCTTTAATTCTTCTGATGAAACTAAGACCATTTGGTCATCCACGTAAATTGCTACGATCAGCCACTCCTTCTTTTCTTCATTTTTATATAGATAAACACAAGGATCCACCTCACTTTGCTTCAGTCCCATCTTGACTAATATATTTGTGAATGTTTCGTGCCATGACATTGACCCTTGTTTTAAACCGTAGATAGCCTTGTTTAGTTTTAACACTTTATCTTCTTCGCCTGTTTTAACGAATGGTTCAGGCTGCACAGCATAAATTTCTTCTTGTAGTAAGCTTCTTAGAAAAGCTGTTTCTACATCCAGATGATATATAGTGAGATCATATTTTGTAGCTAGCGCTATTAAAAATCTTATTGTTACGTATCTAACTACTGGTGCAAAAGTGTTGAAGTAATCAACGTTGAGCTTTTGCATGAATCCCTTTGCTACTAGCCTTGGCCTGAGTCTAGTTATTTTTCCATTTTCATCTCTTTTTATTTGAAATACCCACCTGAGCTCTATTGGCTCTTTTCCAGGTGGCAAGTTGACCAAAGAAAAAGCTTCATTTTCTTCAAAGCATTTCATTTCATTTTCCATTGACTTGTACCATTCTTCTTTTAGTTCTGAGTCCATTGCTTCTTCCCAACTTTTTGGTTCTACAATGTTTTCTTCACTAAACTGATTTTTCTTCTTCCTTTTTGTGCTTGTGCTACGTAGTCCTCAAATTTCTCTGGTAACTTCTTCTCTCTCACTGGCCTTGCCTTGGGTGTTGCTTGCAACTCTGAGACTGTTGCTCCCTCATTGCCATCATCATTTATATTTAAATTTGAAATAGATTCGTCAATTGACATGTTTTCTTCCAGTACCTCTCTATCTCTTTCAGACTCATTGGTGTTGTTCTCGTGCTCTTCATCTATAGGTAAGTACACTGTTTCTTGCTCCTTGTTTTCTTGTTTTTCACTTTGATCAGTTTGTTCATTCTCTCCTTTGAAATACATCTTATTTTCATCGAATACAACTTCTCTGCTAATAGTCATCTTTTTAGTAGTTGGATCTATCAACCTATAACCCTTTTGGTGTTCAGCGTAACCAACGAACATTTTCTTTGTTGACTTTACATCCCATTTCTTTCTTTTTTCTTTAGGAACTAGAGTCATTGCAACACACCCAAACACTTTCAAGTGTCTCAAGTCTGGTTTTCTGCCAGTCCAGACTTCGAATGGTGTTTTGTCATCCAATGACTTCGATGGTGATCTATTGATCAAATAATTCGCTGTGTTCGATGCTTCAGTCCACAACCACTTTGGAGCATTTGCTTCGTGTAAAATTGTTCTTCCTTTTTCAATGATGGTTCTTTAGGGTTAGTGGTCGAGTGATTGAGGTAGATGACACAATTGGTTTACTTTAACACAGAAGAATTATTTATTATAAAACACTTGATTAAATTACAAAGAAAATAAATGATGTAATGTAATATTTGAATACGCGCTGGCAGAGTTGATGAGCGCGGGTGACTGTTGAGTGTGCACGTCAGTCACTGTTGAGTGTCAGAGAGAGTCCCCGAGTCCTGTGCTTGCGCTGTGTCCGTGCATCGGTTTTATACCGAGGAAACAGTTAGGAAGTAGGTGGATGGAAGGGATTTCTTGTCTGTGATAGGACGAAAAGGTACAAAGGAGATGACATGCAGAAAACATGGGGAAAACCCAGTAATTAGGAAAACGTGCCTAAACTGCGCATGCACGATCAAGTCATAAAACTTGGGTCTGCGTGCGGGCGGTCGAGTTGTAAAAACTCGAGACGCGCGGCGGCGTCGGTTGTAAAGGCTAGAGTACAGTGTATTGAGAGAAAAAACGAGAATACATTTAAGTACCTAGGAGTTCATAATTGCGGTGCAATAATTCAGGATTAGGGGAAATATGGATTTTCAAATGCATTTGGGATTTTTGGGATTTGTCACGTCCGGTTGTAATTTTCTGTTTAATTTTTGTGAGGCGAAGCCGCCACAGTTCTGTTCTTCCTTTCCGCTATACCGTTTTGCTGAGGTGTGTATGGACATGATGATTCCCAGATGATGCCTTTTGTTTTGAGATATGCTTGAACTTTGTCATCCTTGTACTCTAAGGCGTTGTCTGTTCTTAATTTCTTGATTCTTCTGTTTAACTGATTTTTTACTTTTTCAATGTATTCTTGTAAGAACTTGAAATAATCTGACTTGGCCTTGAGAAAATAAACACTTGTAAGCCTGCTATGATCATCTGTAAAAGTAAGCATGTATCTCGCACCACCTAGTGAATTTACCTCCATGGGTCCACACATATCTGAGTGAATCAAGTCCAACAGCTCGCCTGCACGTTCACTCTCCTTAGGAAATGGTAATCTTGCGTGTTTGCCTTTTAAACAGCTTTCACATGGTGAGTCATCTGTGCTGTTTACCTCATAGCCTATAGCTTGCTTGCTAAGTTTTACCATATCTTGCCTATTGAGATGTGCCAGCCTTCTGTGCCATAGTTTTACAACGTGTACTGGAGTTTTCTTTTCTGCTCTTGCAATGTTAGCACTTTCAGTGTCACTTCTTATGATCTTCCACATGGATCCTACTTTTATAGCTGTAGCTATTACTTTCTTTGTTTTCTTGTTGATGATATCACACTTGTCTTCATCAAACAACGACAAAAATCCAGCAGTGGTGAGTATGTGAACTGAAACTATATTTGATTTTACCGCTGGGACATATAAAACAGTCTGGAGTACTACTCGCTTTTGAACTCCTTTGAATGTGAATGTTATCTCTGTTGTACCTTTACCTGTAGCTTCTATCAAGTCATCATTCGCCATTCTTACTTTTACTGGTTTTATATCTTGGTAATTTTGAAGAATGTTTTTGTTTGCAGTCATGTGTTGTGTTGCTCCAGAGTCTAAGTACCAGTCATCATCATTGTGCTTTATGTTTGAATCATGTGCTATCCAAGCTATCACTTCTTCTTCTGCTTGAGCCAAATTGCTCTTTTCTTCTTTCTTATTTCTGCATTCTTTGGCGTAATGACCATACACGTTACAGTTGAAGCATCTGACTCCTTTCTTTTTGTTCTTGTTAAATTTATTCTTTGGATTGAATTGCTTCTTATGTTTTGCGATGAATACTGACTCTATGTCTTTGCTTGCACTATTAGTTTTCTTTACATCTTGTAAAATCTTGGCTTCTACTACTTCACCTGTTAGCTTTACTCCTGAGCTTTCTAATCCCATAATCATGGGTTCGTATTTTTCTGGTAGACCTGCTAGTAAGAGTGCTTCGATCCACTCGCTGTCTACTTTGAAGCCTAATTTCTCTAATCTTTGCGCTGTAGAGAATATTTTATGTGTGTAGTCCTCTGTTGTTGAGCAGTTATCTAACTTAATGCTTAACAATTCTCTCAGGAGACCTATTTTCCTGGTCATACCTGCACCTTCATACACACTCTTCAACTTTTCCCACACTGCTTTTGGAGTTTTTAACATATTTATATGTGTGTATGCTTTTGTATCTATTGATCTGACTATCCTAGACATAGCCCTATCCATTTTTAGGGTGTCTCTTGTATATTTTTCATCTTCTAGCACACAGCCCCAATGATCTTGGTCTTTCAGATACAACTCCATGGCAAAAGACCAGTTTTGATAGTCATCGGAGCTCTTCAACTTTTCGATACCGATCACACTTGACAATTGATCTGTCATCTTTACTTTGGTTTTGTGTGATTTTCCTGCCTGTTCAGTATTATTTTACGCTGTACTACAGCACTCCTCGGTATTCCGAAACGGTAAAAAAAACGCTACCTCTTTGCTGTTGTGCGCCACGCCACGTGTCACTTTGAGTTTAGCTTTTTTTTGCTTGCTTTGTATGCCGGAGCAAAAAAACTTTAACTGAACCTCTTTGACTTTAAATATTACTTTTACCTGTACCTTCCGCAACTGATTAATAACATACTGACCTTCGTGTCAAGCCCATAACCTGAAGGTAATTAATAGGTTTAGGTAGATAGGTAAGCAGGTAAGTGAAAGCACACAAGGTTAGCGTACGACTACGTTTAATAAGGTATAGTAAGTATGTGCGTTAAGTTACATAGTGTATGTATATATATATGTACATGAGTATCAAGTGTAGTACTATTATATGTATGATACTATATTTTATCCCAACATGTATAGATACACGCTATAAAACTAACAAATGACGAGTAACCAATATGACATATAGACTTTGTAACGAACAGGATAGTAAGAATATTAAGAAGTAAACAGGAATTAGAATTAAGCGCATCGTGACCCCGAACATGCTCACGGCACTAACATAAAACATGAGTCACCACTAGCGCATACGCACTGCGATTACCATATTAGGAAATAGCTGCTGAAAGCACCCCACAGGGGGGAAGAAGCACGGTAGCCGAGAGGCTAAGGGGGGCTTGCGCCCCAACAACAAAGCCCGCGCAGAATGGAAAATTACAGAACAACGACCCCGCACCTACACCACCGCACCAGCGCAGCGTTATACCATATGTAAAAGCTTGCAATATAGTAATAACTAAAGAACTAAGATCACAGGCGTGCATGCGGCGAAGATGTCGTGCCCTAATTATAATTCCTAGAAAAAGGGGGAGGTGCGCAAAAGTTGACAAAATCTAAAGAAGGGCATCGTTCTGCGCAACGATCGACACCTATAAAAACGGCGACCGATCATCGGATCGTCCTCTTGGTTTCTACCACCAGGTTCGTCATCTTGTTCCGGTACAGTCTCGCGGTAAAATCCTTTTGCCTTTTGCATTTAAACTTTTCATACAACGTTACTCTGCCCAAAAGTCCAGCGAGCTTTCAGCTCCATTTTGTCATATTAATTTATGATCTTACACTGTGTAACTCCGTTTTTGTGACTTGAAATATTGAATTTATAAAATAAATCCAAATTAATCAAAGTATGCAAATATATTACAATCAGTCATTCCGTCAAATCCTCTCACCAATCTACACTGCAAGTCATCATATCCAGAGTATTCTCAAGAGGTAAGCCAATTAATTAAATCTTTTATCCAATAATTATTCCTTCCTCGGTTCGTTCGATTAGAGCGCCAGAATGCCCGTTGTCCGGTGTATTTCAATACTTTATCGGTAATTGGTGACCCAAACTACTGATGTGAATCTAACTGTAGCTGTGTGAGCGATTCCGGTGTCTAACATCTGGAAATTTCCACCAAGTACCGTTCGACGTCACAGCCTGCTCGATTATGTCCAACCTGTCTCTCTTGCTCTACAAGCTGATTGGCCGATACCTTTCCTCTCATTGTCAGCTAATAAAATGCAGAGTGAGAGAGACCTGGCTTCTACGTCCGTGGACAGACTCGAAACGCAGCAATACATTTTACTTTTTGATTTCGTTGGAAAAAATCTTTCTCTTGAACTGTCTTCCATTTTTTTTTTTATTTCAATTTACGTTTGATAGTATGAAATGTGTATTATACGACTTCTTTCAATCAGTCTCGAATTGAAAAACCGATTTTGACCAAAATTTAACTGAAGTTTCCACGTAAAACAAAATTAGTCATGTTCAACAGAAAACTGTAATTGAGGTGCGTGTGTACGCATAGTCAGTTAAATTCACATCCGATTTCATTGGCGAATCTCGTCAATATTTGCTCAAATTTCTGTGGCATATGTAATTTCTCATAACGACATCATTTTTTCTAATAATGACTTTGAAAGAAACTCTGTTCTTACAATATCAGTTTCGTAGCCATTTGCGCGCATAAACAAGTGCTCTAAAGATCGCATCTCAGGATTCAACATCTTTAACCCCTTGCCCTACAACGAGTGAGACTCGTGGTTAGAAATTTGGGCCAAAAACAATAAGCACGAGCTTGACTCGTGGTATTTTGACACGTGGTCGACCTTCTTAGTTTATTGTGGCCCGAGCAATTGGAAGTTAGCAGATAGGACAAAGGGCTTAAACTCTAAACTTTCAGGTAAAATCGCAGAAATAGGACTGCATATATCCGTGGTGAAACTCGAAAGACACAGATAATAAGCCAAGCAATTTTGTTAGTATGGTCGAGTGTCCCAATTGTAAATTTGCAAATTTTGTTCGAGTAGAATAACACACATATCATCTCAGATATTGTACTTGTAACCTATATTGTTTTTGCTAATGTTTTCTGACATATTCATTTAATTTGTTTTTAGAAGTCTCTGAAGCAGCAGGAACAATTGTAAAAGTGCTATTAGTTATTTACATTAACAATATGTTCTTTCTATTTTTCAATTTCGAAATTAGGAATAATGTGAAAGTCAAGTACACGTCTTATTATCCAGCTGTTGCAAATAAATGTTTCGATTTTATTGGAGTCAAAATTTTCATTATGCTATAACTGTATCAACCTGATGTTGAGTCATGAAATTTATTGCCTGACTACATGCCAGCGAACTTCTAATAATTTGAAAGCTTACTTCGCACCGAAACGGCAATGCTTGAATAGAAAAATATAGCATTCGATCCACATTTGATCTCTCCGCGCTCCGGCATGAAGCGTGGGCGATTCATCGAGAATACTCTCGAACCTCGATCGAGCGTTCGGTAGCAGCGCAAGGTACAATTTCAGCAGCTTCACTAGTACCGAAACTTATTTTTTTAACCGCATTAAAATAAAATGGGGTAAATTGCATTACTGGATCATCATTGATGTGGCATAATTATTGATAAAATTAGTCGAGTTGTCTCAGCCTCAGCTATAAGGACGGTTTATAATGTCCGTAACCGTAACCGCTTCAGTAGACGTTTCATTTTACGTAAAAATTTCAAGACTCGTTTACAACCTCCATAAGGTATGGCCTCGCTGTTGGTTGCATCTGCAACGAATAGCGTTTGAGCTTTTCTTTACGTGCAGAATAATATTTCTAACCTCAAACTCAAGTAAATTTTGCTAATTAATCACGGTTTGTAGTGTGAGCTCAATTTAAAATGAAACGAAAGCGTTCGTACGCAGTAGCAACTTTAGGGTTAGTAACAGTGTTATATTTTCTGATAAAGAAAAGAAAAAAACAAAGACGGAAACGGCGTTGGTGGATTCATCCTATGCTACTCGACAGAAAAGAAAAAGGACAATACAATAACCTATTCAAGTTTATTCAAAATCACGATCATGAAAGATTTTTTAAATATACAAGAATCACTATCGTCGCTTTCAATTACATCCATAAGCTCTAGTATGCGTCTCCGTGCCATCTTATTTTTTTTCTATGATAATTTTTTCATTTGACTGTACAACATCATACAAAAATTCCAATTTATATCAGATTTTGTATCTTGGTCGTTGCTCAAAAAGTGCTGTACGGTTTTCAATGTATCTTTCACCGTTTCGATCAGATTTTCATTGTTGTTTTTTGTCACTTTTTTTCCATTTCCTTCTTGTGGAGGATTCGTTAATGGGACAGTTCGCCTTTTCTTGGGCGGTAGATTCTCCTTTCATTTTCATCCGTTATAATCATGCCGATAGAGTCCTCTTTGTACTGATTTTCATCATTCGAATTTAGAAATTCATACACATCCCAATCATGCGCTGACGGGTCCATATCTGGTTCTTCATCCAAAGACAATGTTTTCTTCTGGGAAGAGCATTGTGGAATATTACCAATTGTCCTGTAAAATAATCGACGTATAAAACAGACATTCAACAATGATCATTAAAGCGAATTTCAGCTGTGAAACATCGTTTTGTCCTTGGTCAATAAATTTGATAGAATAAGACAATTATGTTTCCAAGATAAAAACTGTCTTAATTTGCTATCAGACGAAAAATGAAACTTACTTTCTTGGTTTGACGTGCAAGTCGAGGAATTGCATTGCTTTGAAATAGCTTGATGGCTGCCTGTCGGAAACACCGCCTGCAGCTCCCGATGGTGGACCAATTCTGGCACAGCGCTTTTCCCGTGAAAAACGCTCACGCAGCAGCGTCCACCTCTTCTCACAATCCTCAGCTACAAAATATCAAGATAACTTTAAGCTTGTATCTTATATTTTTACAACACATTATGAAGAAATATAGTAGTTTGTCGTCAATGAATTTGGGAAAGATTTGTTAAATTTGTTATAAAATGTTTTATATATAAATTTTATACATATATGTTTATATATAAACATACAAAATGAAGTAACCTTAAACACTTACTTGAAATATTCAACTCCCGGGCAATACGGAACCACGTATAGTTTTTTTTTTACCCTATCTTTATAATCACCGCTACTTTTATCATATAAGCACGGGGCTTTTTCAACTAGTCCAATTAATTTCATATCGCAGCTTTCCATTGTTTTGCTTGCTGTCGTATCTTCAATGATTTATTTTTCCTTTCGTTTTGTGTGCTTGGGGGTGGGGAGATGGACGGATGTAATCTGCATTCTGATTGGCTGTCCGTAGAAACGCTTCAGTAGAACGTTCAAATTCGGCTAGATTCTACTTAAGCGCCAGCAGACAGCGTTGTAAACCATAGTACGGTTTTTCATATCCTTTAACTTTCTACTGAAGCGGTTACGTTTACGGTTACGGACATTGTAAACCGTGCTATAGGCTCCAATCGGTCCTGCGGCCGTTTCCAGCAAATGTACGTTTATGTTGATTCGGTCAAGAAGACGCCCTCTATGATTTAAACCCGAGTTTGAGTTCAGCCAGTCGGTGATGGCGTATCGCGTGCGGCAATTTCGAAGAGGAGTGCGTTTCGTTTTGAAAATTTTGACAACGGCCTTTTAAAATGGCAGACAATCAGCAGAGCAGGTTCGAAAAGTCACTCGGTTTGCTGACGACGCGGTTTGTAACTTTGTTACAAAAGGCGAAAGACGGAGTATTGGACCTGAAAGTGGTGAGCGGCGTCGATACGTAAGCTAGCAAAAAGTCACCGCGAGATCTAGGTTAACTTATTAGGAGCATATATGTGTACGTTTTCTGCTGGTGTGGTTCCTCTTGCGGGAATTTTGAAAAAAAACAACATGACAAAAATGCCAGACAATGTGCAAATCACGAGTTCCAGTTCATGAATTACAATGCGGGTAAATTTTATAAGGGTTTGGAGTTAACCACAGTTGAATACAGAGTTCATAATGAAGAAACTAATCTCGTTAGTTTCCTAACCTGTAACACATTTTTATTGTTGTATGATAGATAAAGTACTCGAAATTTGAATTTATATATTATGAAAATAAAATTTCTGACTGCGTGTGATTATTCAATGGTTATTACATGAAACGTTCAAACTTTTACCAGACTGATACATTAATCTGTGCCAACACTTTCCCTTAGGCCGCTGATATACTGGAGGTGCGACAAAAGAGACGGATATACGACATCACTAATGTACTCGAGGGAATTGGGCTGATTGAGAAAAAAAGCAAGAATAGCATACAATGGAAGTAAGTTTGGACATGATAAATATCATTGCATTATCACTCAAATGGTAAGGCACGGCACAAGCTACTTGCATATTTGTAACAATGTGCACATTTCAATTTCGGGCTTTTAATTTTTCAATGTTCATTTGCTCGTTTTGTTTAATATCACTCGAATTTCCGTTTGCTTCAATACATCAATGTTGCTATTGATTTTCAGACTAGAGTATGATTATTTATAAATCATTGATCGAATTATAAGTAATAGAAAAAGCTGTTGGATACACATAAACAAAAACAAAAAGTGTTACGTTGAAAGTGTACTACAGATATCAAATAGTTTCCAAGTTCAAACATGTCGTAAAGTTCAGAAAATTTCTACTTTATATAGAAATGATGGTCTTGCAATTGTGGTTTAATTAAATGAAAGAGTAATTTCAGAAGAATGGCTGGTTCAATGGGACGGTGCCAAACCACATACCCAAAATCTGTAAGGAAATGTGACATATTTGAATGTGATACAATTCAAAAACCATGCTTGAGAGACCGTTTGATTTAAGATTTTGATGATTCTAACACACTGCAATCAGAGATCTTCGCAATCAACATCAAACCCGTCCAGTGATAAGATTTTTCACACCATCCAATTGCTTGATTATGTATCGATTCATAATCACGGCACTTAACGCAAGCCATGGAGTTACCTCAGTTTACTGGATCCTCCCGCTTGATAATGATCCTCGGTACTTGTCTTATACAGTGAATTTTATTTGGTGTTCCAATCCTATGCTGTTTCGTCCAGATTTTTATTTGGTAATAGATTTGGTCATACAAAATTTCAGAGAAAATATTGACAGCTTCGAAAATTTGAAAGAAGTCATGGAATTTTATTCAATTTCATCAATATAATTATTTTATATGAAAATAACCGTATATTCCTCTTGTTAATCCTGATTTTATCAAAAAGCTAAGGAAACTACGTAAAAAATATGCTCCCAAACAATCAATATTTCAATGGTTTGAATCCTCACGCGACCAACGCAACCTGATTTCCGGATTTTTCACAAAAGGTTGCATAAGAAACTGTCATTGAAACGTGTTTTACCGTGGTATAAATTTATGATAATTTGGAGATTAAATTTCTCTAACTTCTGCAAGTATTAATGCTAGTGGTTAAGGCTCATGTATATTTATTTCAAATCTTCGTTCACTCATCTTCTTAACAATGAATTTTCAGTGGCAATTTTTTGTGCAATTTTTTCTGAAGAATCTGGATATCATGGAATCGTTTGGCTGCCTGAGGACAGAGTATTGGAACATTAACTTTTTAGAAACATCATTTTTTTACCTTATTTTTATAAATCTTCAAAAAAGTTATGCATGCATTCATACAGCTTCAAGACTTATCATTTAAAATAGAAATGAAATTGAAATACAGTAGAACCTTGATCATCCGAACCCTCAATTATTTGAACATTGGCATGAAAGATACATTGTTGCTCGCTGCCACCGCCGTGAGCAACAATGTATCTTTGCGAGAATCGCGGGCATGCAAAAACGCGTTACAGACGTTCGTTAATATAAAATTGACGATGTCATAAACGAATATAAACAAAGGCATTCGAGTTTTTTCAGGTGTTTAAAATACATGCATACACATACACACACACATATATATATTTCAACGTTAATATGTATGTCAAATTTTAATATATATGTATGTACTGTTTTTGTGTAAAAATGTGTTGTTTGTGATCTCAATCCAAAAAACCCACGGTTCGATTATCCGAACGAATTGGGACCGAGACTAGAGTTTCTACTATATCTTCATCAGGCTTATAGAAAAATACTTTTAAGAAATATCCCTTTTTTACAGAACTCCAAATCTACCAACCCTTCAGAGTTAAATGTATACAGGAATTTTGTAGTTATGCTTCAATACTTGTTGCTGATGATGATGCCGCATTTAATTTTTGCCCTGAACCTCCTTTTTCATTGGCCATTGCTCTTTTCGAATTTACCATCTAATATTCATTACACTGATGAATTAATGATTATGGTATTACAAAATTTAACGTATCATCAGAGGTGCTGGACCTGGGTGTAACACACAAGAAGTTGGTGAAAAGCTGACCGAACTGAAGGATGAAATCAAGAAACTAGAGGAACACGAACAGTTGTTGGACACGCATACCCAGTGGATTCAACAGAGTGTAAAGAACATCGAATGTGATTTAACAAATAAGAGATACGCTTACCTCACGTATGAGGATGTCAAGAAAAAGTTTCAGAATGAAGTTGTGTTGGGTATTCAAGCTCCACCGGACACATTACTCAATGTACCAAATATTGCAAAGGTAAAGAGGAGCGAAATGAAAAAAATGTAGTAAATTTGGCTGTAAAATTTATAATTTAACTGTTGGTCCTCTGTTTTGACATTCAGTTAATAGAAGAGAATCTTGATGAAATTAAGAATCCTAATTACGAGATATCCATGAAGAGTGCATCGGAAGAAATTAAGGTGTACATGATTCAGCCAGAGCTCGCTGAATGTTATGACAACAAAGTACTTGAGGCCAGACTTCGAGAAGAATCTAAAGGTACTAAGAGGGAAAAGGATGGAGATGATAAGAAGGAGGAATCCAAGCCAAAGAGAAAAGTTGGAAGGTAAAACATAAGGCATTTAAGTATTATTAATTAAAAAAATAAGTTGAAGAAAGGTACTGCGCCGCTTTCGCATCAGAACCGGTGAGTTCACGTTTCTGACCTGCAAAAGGCGAAAAATAATGATGAGGGTCTTATTTGGGGGATGGAAAGTCGTAAATTTAGGCTTGTTCAATTGGATCAGACCCTACAAATATCCTCTATAGAAATTTTATTCATTGATCACAAATCTTGTTCCCTGTGTAGGTTTTTATCAGCTGGAATTGAAGAGAAATCTTCAATACAATGTTTCTTGCAAATCAATTGCCTGAGATGCAAATTAAAACTAATTCCATTTTGCTTCTGTTCAGGCCACCTAGAGGGGCTGGGAAAGTAGACCCTGTATTATCAGACGAAGACGAGGAAGAGGATCCAGAATTACTCGAAGCGAAAATTATACTCAGCGATGTAGCAACGTCAGGTAAAATATACTTAAACACAAAATATTCATATCGTTTAAAATGTCCTGAATTTTATTCATTTCATCACTTGTGTTTTCATTTGTTTTTGTTTTTTCTTAGACATTGTCAGAACAGATTTGGACCTACTGGACGAGTTTTATTCAGATTGTAAGTTTATATTGTCGTTTTTAATTTTTACTACATCTACTACACAACTGTAAATGATTTATTATGTCTTCTTATTTGCCATTCACGAAGTCGCTTATGAAGTTTTTGTTTCGATAAAGTAATTTATAGATCTTCTGAAACCCATAGTATTATAAGCCATATTTATTTTATGATTAATCCTGATGTCAGTATATGTCAAATAATTCTTCCTTTTGGCTTTTGCATCTACAAAAGAAAGGCAAACTCACCAATTTTGCGAGCATTGGAATGAAAATTTCGTATGAGTTATTTCATGTCAAGCCGGACACTTTGCGAGTAAAATATCGATTGACAGTTTTAATTTTCCTGAGACTTTTTTGTGTATGCTTTCAATGAACAAATGAGAGGTGTTTAACTGCAAAAATTGGTATCTGTATTTTTGATTATGTAATACGTCAAATTTCAATTTTATTTCAAACGCTATTTTCTAGCAGCTATATCTTTCAAAGTAGTTAAGATAATTGAACAAACAAAGAGGCATCGGGTTTTGAAGTAATATAATATAATTTCTTTTTAGTACCAATCTGCTGTAAACTTGATTATCTGAATTCTTCGACCATGCTCTTCTTTATCGATTGCCAATTTTTAAATCTTGAAAAAAAAAATTGTATTCATTTACTAAATATACATTGATCATACTGGTATAAACCACGATGTAGAATTCGTTTTTAAATTACCGTTTGAAAAAAAATTATATGGCATGAGTTTGAAAGGTATTTCATGCACTGTTCGATACCTGTATTTTTCACACTAGAAGGTAAATGTGGGTATCAAATTTGAAATTTAATATTATGTCTTAACATAGAAAATATGGATATTACATTTTTTTCGTCAAACGTGGCATAACTCGCGTATAAAAATGATTACTTCTCTTCATTTTCGTGTCAAGATTTCGAAACATCGAAACATCAGTTATTGAGTTTTTTTCAAGTTGAAAACATCAATTACAATATCCAACTTCATGTTAAAGTTTTTGTATACATATATTTTTACAGTTTGCGGACCTTTGGTGAGACTCAGTCCACCACCGGGAGAGAAGGACTATCATTTTCATCTTAGTGAAAACGAAGGACTCTGTGACTTGTTTGACATAGTTGCAAACTGACGGCAATACATTAAAAAAAATAGTTTATGGCTCTGCGGTATCGTGAAGTTCAATTTTCAGGTGTTCTTACGCCTGATGAATAAATTGATGTGAATTGGATTTGACAATAATGCGTCATACCCGTAATCACACTAAATCATTGTCGACCACCCTGTATTGATATACATGTATATAATATATATATACATATATACATATAAAATCACGTAGGTAATATGTATAATTGAGTAATGAAAATTGCGGGCCAATGCAAAATTATTGGCTCTGATACCTTAATTAAATGGCTATATTGTGAAGTACCTTTTTTGGCGTATTACATACGTGAAAATAACTGCCAGTTAGCGATGTCTATTTTTAGGCAATAGATTCACACGCTGTAATGTTTGCTTGGCTACACTCACAAGAATTCCATGTGTCTTATGTTAGTAAGGATTAGTGATTAGCATCCTTTAACCTGGGATGCTAGGTAAAGTATTACCTAATATCGTATCTTCACAATTTGTATAGCAATGCCTGGGTTCATGAATAACGTGACACACTTTGTTAGCGCCATTGATTTAGTTTACGAAATCTAGGAAGGCTATGTTATGAAATTTTTAAGTATTTTATAAGAGAAAACAACCCCCTGTGTAACGATGACGACAAAAAGGTATACCTGTCTGTCTTATATACATTTTCGAGTTTTTACCTGTTAAATTTGCTAACTAGCTCATGTACACCTGAGTAAAGTCGATTCTGCCTTACTGCTGCCTAATTTTAGTAGGTTGGAAATAGGGTTGGCTGCACTGGTGTCTAACATACGCGCACATTGAACAACAGATGCCGCGCCAGTTCGATGAGGCGCTGCCAGAGCCAGCCGTATTTCTCACCCACTGAACTGAAAGGGTCAGAATTGACTACTCGGGTCTGCATACAATGTGTATGTGCTAACGAGATCATATAAGGTGCATACAGATGTACGAAACAACATTGTGTTGCTGTTTTATCTATTATACAAATAGAGTGTAAGACAAAACGAAAATAGAATGTCTTTTTATAAAATAAACTTCGAAATATGACCAGATTTTAGATCAGTCGGACCATAAAATTATTTTCTTCCTATCCTTGTAACAACACACCTTATATCCTATATTTGCGACGTATTATTGAAAGCAAGGTCAATCTGTGCTTCAAACTTGTAAGAGATTTTTTCAAGAATCAAACCTCTAACGAATTCATTATTGCTATTATTTTGCGAATGGCTTACAGACAAAATAATGAGGTAGTACAATTCTGTTTATTACAGGTGCATGATTACTGGAAAACTCGAATTTCTGTATTCTAGAATTCATTATAGCAGTGTTTCTCGATCATTGTTGTATCCAATTCTTATTCTTGATTAAGAAAAATTTCTGTGATTCACTCAATGGAAACAAATTTCCCAATTGAAACAGGATTCATTTTTCATCGTTCGTGTTCACGTGGAATAGTGGTCAAAGTCCAACGACGGGACACAACAGAGCGAACTTTGACTTCTGTGGCGACCCTGGAGGAAATAATTTTTACGCCCAACTACGAATTTGATTTTACGATTGAGCGCAATTGAGCGATCGTTTGTTTTATATCAAATGCTGAAATGGATATAATTTGTTGTAAAAATCATAGCATTGCTCGTTTAGTAAACTAACAAATGTTAATTTTTTCATGAGATTCACCTATTTAAGGGGGTATTCTAGTGTAGAAATTTGAAAAAATCGATTTTTTTTTTTTTATATTTTCAAAGCTTAACCTTTTAAGAATGTGTCCTTGAAAGGACAAGTCAAAATTTCAATTATTTTCAGAGATATAGCTATTTTAGTGACACGTCTTCAATACTGGCTCGGCTGGAACGAATACTTTAAACGCGTTTTTCTCAAAACTACATTTTTCAAAACGGTTGACATGATTTCTCAAGTTGTATTGAACCGATTTACTTGAAATTTGGTGAGAATCTTCTCAATACATGTCTCTATCGCACGAACCATTATTATAACGAAATAATAATTTTTACTATTTTTAAAAAATTCAGAAACGTCCAAAAAAGTCAAAAAAAACGTATTATTTTTTTCGGACAGCCGTAATTTGGCAAAAAAAAATTTTTTTTCGACTTTTTTTTGGTTAGTACGATAGCTGCATTTATGTAGATTAATAATCTTATTTTTTTTTTTTTTTCTGATGACCACAAGGGTAGAAATCGTGGCGACGAGGATACTGCCTTTTGTTTTCCCCTTCCACTTCAAGGACGCATAATTCCATGAAAATTTATTTTTTTGTTTTTAAATTCATTTTGTGTGCTCTTAATATATAAATAAATAAATTATAAAAAAATGGATAGTAAAAATATCAATAGCTTTTATTTTATTCACCGTCAAAAAATGCTCGAAATTCGGGCCTCTAGACTAGAATACCCCCTTAATCGGCATGAGATGAGTTCATAAATATACGACGATTCTCTAAATGCATCTAGATAGTACTTACGATCAGAAGATGAGACCTTTAGTCTCTAGACGTAGACTCGAGGTCAAATTCTGCTAGATACTTGACCTGTCCGCAATAAGTTTTCCTTGTGAGAGAGATGAAACATCTGACGGTTGTTCAAAAATAATATTTCATACTTTCTTATGCATATTTGTAATATTATCGATCTAAATCGCATTCTAAAATTGTCGATCATTACAATTTTTTGTGAAAATGCACACTCTTTATGAGACTTTATGGAGTTTATGAAAAGTTGTACTTTCCAGTTAGATTCTTAGAATACGTGAAAAAAAAATGGGTATTTGGATCCGAAATTATAATTATTTTTCACAGAAAATTGAAGATTTGCATAATTTTTTGTAGAAACTGGTAGTTTTTTTAATAAAATTCCACAAGTTTCTACGAAACTAAATTTACTTTGTTTTTTATGGGAAATTATAATTAACTTTTTTTGTAAATCGTAGATTTTTACAACTTTTCGTAGAAATTCGTAGTTTTCTATGCAAATACTATAATTTTCGACGATTTTTCACAACCTTGTACACTTTTTGACCATTCCCTACGATTTTTTACGACTATTTTCTACAGTGTTCGATGAACTGCCTTTTATCGTAGTTTGGCGTAGAAATCATTTTCACCAAGGGAATGCATAAATGCATTATGGTTGCTGAATGAACTGCATGTCTTCGGTTATTCATTTACAGATTAAAATGTTTTGTTAACTTAGTACGTTTCATTTTCTTCAACGTTAACCATGATGCACCTACGACGTTTCCGCGATCAAGAGTTAAAGGGACGATTAATTAAATCTCGCTACGCAAAAAACCGCGCTCTGATACCGCTCGATGGCGGCGGCAGGCGGCGGCGGCAGGCGGCGGCGGGTTGGGAGGTGCGAGGTGCAGCACATGCCAACACCAATAACAGCCTTGAATACGCTACTTATTGGTGTTGTCTATATGCCAATATGAGTGTTTTGCGCTTTCGCGCTCGCCGCGCGATCGTCAGCTCATTGAGTGAGCGGACAGTGTCCGAGACTCGAACCAGACTCGAGCCATTCAAGACAAAATTTCAGTGTCTATTCGTCCGCGACAGTTGCCAAAAGAGTAGTTAGGCATATTATTCAAGGGCGATTAAATCGAGCTTACTGTGTCATCATCATACCGGATACGATATTCACAGCAACGCGAAGGTCTGCTATAGAACGCTACAGAATACGTATATTTGACAGTGATCTAACTTCATGTGACCGTCAACTTGGAGTGTTTCAAAGTTCAACGTGTATCTTTCCGATAATCGTTGAGCACAAGGTAAAACGGAACATCGTGATTTACGTATTTCATGACATTGCGAAAACATGTCACTCAAGTTATCTACGTAATGCATTTTTCAATCATGTTTTAGTTTTCAACAACGGGGTGCGTTACGTGATGACACGCGTTTGGGATATGCAAAGTTGACGTAACTTTGCGACGCTTCAAGCGTGTTTGTAAGTTATAGGATACTCGACGAGTAATAAACCTACATAGGTCATGTATATTTTTTAAATTCTGACAAGCAATCAATATAACAGAATAGTAATTATCTTGGTCTGCAGTTGAATGGAACTTATTACATACTTGTGCAATTTCATGATCACTTAAACGATATTCATATGTTTTTGTAACATGCACGTACTTACATGTATATTACCTATGGCACTTTATTTCAAACTGTGAAGGAAAAAAGAATCTGAGTTATTATATGTATATGAGTTATACAGTCGAAGTCAAACATATAATCGCTTGATAGTCTTTAAAGATTACCTATCAGTAATTGAGGTCCTGCCATGAAATTATTTGACACATAATTCGAAAAGATTTGTTTCAGAGTCTAAATATTAAAGATGAGGGTCATATTGTTAAAATTCCGTGAGATCACTACCAAATATCCGATTATCCGTGGAATGGCATCATACACGGTAATATGGCCAGCAGCGAGTTTGCTTCAACAAAAGTTCATTAGTAATCAAGAATTGAACTACATGCAAGCACTGAGATTCAGCTTGTATGGCGGATTCTTTGTTGCACCGACCCTTTTTTGTTGGATCAAATTTGCCTCGTATATCTGGCCGAAGAATGACCTAAAGTCTGGAATTGTGAAGGTAAAATTCATAGCATAATTGTCAGTTTGTTCATACTTGAAACAGAAATTATCTTATTCATATAAAGTAATGGTGAAATTTATAAATTTGAAAAACTTGGGTTTGTTGAATATTTGGTACACAGTTAAGAAATTATTCATTATGGAAAAAAAATTTTGAAATAAATTTTGCGTTTCCAGTACGATTTTTATTAAACAATAGCAAGGTAAAGTCAAGAATTTAAAATTGTATTTTGTATGGTCACTGTTTAACTACATCATCCACCAATCATCATGCACTTATCCTAATACCCACTTAGTGCATTTATAATTGTGGTTGGCAAATGCAGCTAAGTAAATTCATGGGAATTCCAAAACCATTGAACATTGGGAAGTTATTCCATCTCAATTAATAATGTGATTGAAAAACTGGCGTATACAGAGATCGACCGCAGTACCCGGATTACGAAGTATAATCAATTCCTAGTCATCGCTGCTCATCATATGTCAATACTAACTAACTAAAATATCTTTTTTACTCTTTGAACTAAGGTAGATGTACCACTTTTGACTACCATCGTACCAAATGTGGCCTGACTGTCAATAGTACCATTTGTATAGTACCATATCCATACTATATAAAAAAAAATGCCTTGCCATAAACGGCATAAATGTCTTTAGATGACTTTGAGAGCTAAAATTTTGATTTTAAAACAATTGAATAGTCAAAAACTACACTGACATTTACTGCCCAAAATGTTCTTTTGATTGAATCAATAACTGAATAGATTTTTAGTACTAGAAATAATTGAACCGCTTTACACCACCAGAAATGGTTTACATGCTACGAACGTTACCTCTGCCCTATGCCTTATCATGACCATGATTGACTGTTTAGGTAAATTTCACTTTGAAAATTTTATGGTGTTTTGAACAGGCTCTTGTGGAACAAGTTTCTTATGGTCCAGCTGCTATGTGCTGTTTCTTCTTTGGTATTAACCTACTAGAATTCAAGCCTATTTCGGAATGTATAGAAGAGGTCAAACAGAAGTTTTGGCCCACGTGGAAGGTAAAATTTATTACTATTATATCTATTCCAGAATTTCATTGAGATCTTATTTTTAATTTCTGTTTTATTTTTCTTATTATCGTAAACGATTATCTCTTTCAGACTGGAATATGTGTATGGCCCATACTTCAAACCATCAATTTTACGCTCATCCCAGAAAGAAATCGTGTAGTCTATGTAAGTGTTTGCAGTTTAATGTGGACATCATTTCTTGCCTACATGAAGTCTTTGGAAAAAAGTCAACTTACAAATAATAATAAATTAGAAATCGATCCTATTGAAACAAAGCAGCATGATCAACAGTCACAGGATAAGACCAAGACTGCTTTCATGCCTCATTAACATTCAAATTACTTAGGAATAAAAAAATTAATTTCTTTAGACGTTGGCATGCATGTTTATACTTCCTGCAGCATTTTATAGAAATTTCGAAGAACAGTTTTGTCACGAATCAGTAAGGTCTTTTAAACTATTAGTCTGATCACTAAAAATACTCTGTACTCTGTGACATCATAGATTTCATATCGCTATACAAATGACTGTGCCTATAATTGGATGAAACTTCAATTGCGACATTTGATACATGTATCTTTCCTTTTTTTTTTTGGACACAACACAGTTAGGCATACAATATTTGCATAGTATTAGATTCATAACTTTACAGGTACTAGAAATAGCCCAAATTAAGTATAGAAACAGTAATGCGTGTTATCTGAACTGTTGATACACTTGTTAGCATCGATACTTGTCATGTATGAAAATAGCGAAAGCATGAGACTCATTTGTATAAAATATAACTATCTACTAGTTTAATTTCGGATTAGTACTACAAGTTCTGTAGACGTCTGATGAAATTTCTTTATCACTAACTAGGTATTTAAATTGAATTATTTCTTTTAAGTAAAAATACTGCTGATAATCGAAGATTAGTCTTATATGAATCTCAACACAAAACATGTACATATTTCGCCGAAATTGTTGACGATTGTTAATTTATTATATAAGTTGAGTGGAAATAATATAAAGTTTGAAAATTCCTGTTACATGCGGCTTTTGTTCTGGAATTATTCTTTGAATCCCAGAATGTTTTTGTAACAGAAATCCGAACAATACGAAATAGCATTTATAAGAATAAGTAGTAAGGTGTTGAAGATGTACAGAAGTCAAGAAGTAATAAGGAGATGAAACTCCGGCAAACAAAGTCTGGCCAGATTTCAGCGCACGGTTCCTTAGTACAACGTTTTGCCGCATTTAGCGCTGTCGATGTTCGATCCATGGAGACTAGAGGTAAGGAGGCCGAACGCATATGGCGGAATCGTCGAAAAGTGGTTCGTGAAAGCTATGAAAGATCTTGTAGTTCGGGATGTATTCGCAAGCGATACCAGCGCCTGGTTACGAATAAGATACATACGTGAGGATCGACGATTCAAAATCACTGCGCTGACGAAGCCCGCAGTGGTAGCGTTACCCGGCGGTTACAGTCCGCGGATCGTTCATCACTTTCACCGACCATTTGGCTAGCATTACGTTCGGACTCCTTACCTCTAGTCTCCATGCAAATGTCTATGAATAACTGATAGCGCCTTGTAATGGCCAGTAGTGGTGTGACGTCGGAACAGTACCTGGTGGAAATTTCCAGATGTTAGACACCGGAATCATTCACACAGCTACAGTTAGACTCACATCAGTAGTTTGGGTCACCAATTACCGATAAAATATTGAAATACACCGGACAACGGGCATTCTGTCGCTCTAATCGAACGAACCGAGGAAGGAATAATTATTGGATAAAAGATTTAATTAATTGGCTTACCTCTTCACAATACTCTGGATATGATGACTTGCAGCGTAGATTGGTGAGAGGATTTAACGGAATAACTGATTCTAATATATTTGGATACTTTGATTAGCTTGGATTTATTTTATAAGTTCAATATTTCAAGTCACAAAAACGGAGTTACACAGTGTAAGATCTTAAATTGATATGACAAAATGGAGCTGAAAGCTCGCTGGACTTTTGGGCAGAGTAACGTTGTATGAAAAGTTTAAATGCAAAAGGCAAAAGGATTTTACCGCGAGACTATATCGGAACAAGATGACGAATCTGGTGGTAGAAACCAAGAGGACGATCCGATGGTCGGTCGCCGTTTTTATAGGTGTCGATCGTTGCGCAGAACGATCCCCTTCTTTAGATTTTGTCAACTTTTGCGCACCTCCCCCTTTTTCTAGGTTTTATAATTAGGGCACGACATCTTCGCCGCATGCACGCCTGTGATCTTAGTTCTTTAGCTATTACTATATTGCAAGCTTTTACATATGGTATAACGCTGCGCTGGTGCGGTGGTGTAGGTGCGGGGTCGTTGTTCTGTAATTTTCCATTCTGCGCGGGCTTTGTTGTTGGGGCGCAAGCCCCCCTTAGCCCCTCGGCTACCGTGCTTCTTCCCCCCTGTGGGGTGCTTTCAGCAGCTATTTCCTAATATGGTAATCGCAGTGCGTATGCGCTAGTGGTGACTCATGTTTTATGTTAGTGCCGTGTGCATTTTCGGGGTCACGATGCGCTTAATTCTAGTTCCTGTTTACTTCTTAATATTCTTACTATTCTGTTCCTTACAAAGTCTATATGTCATATTGGTTACTCGTCGTCTGTTAGTTTTATAGCGTGTATCTATACATATAAAATTACACATGTATTATAATTGATTACTGTCGTTATTCACCTGGAGTACGATAGCGATTGTTCATGAGACATAGTTGCTATTTGCTTAACATTATTAGAATCGCGCTGCTGCGAATATTCTTAGGTGTTTGTGTTATAACTATCTTAACAGATTTAGGGTATTTAAAAATTTGATAATTCATAGTTTTAGAGCAGGTTTACATGTGTGCTTTCGTATATAATTCTCTTCTGTAATTATTAATTCTTATATTGATATAAATCGGCTTGGAAGCTTCTAGAACGTTTTTCTTATGTTTGTTGGTTGCCTGTTATTGGGCGTTGCCACGTATGCATCTTTGAGTTTATTGTGAGTTGATTTAGCTTCGATCGTTTCGTCGGTAAGTTTTCTAATGTGTTCTCTAGGTGAAGCTCTGGATGGCTCCACATTGGAGATCTGCATTGCCTTCAAAACGTTGCGCGTGTTGCCTACAATACGGCGTTACGGAGGAAGGTATAGTTCATGCTGGATAATTAGTATTCGCGGTTTTGAAGGTTTTGCACTCTCTGGTTTTATGGATTATTGCAGCAGTGCTATCTTTACATTATATTGGTTATACATTCATCTATGGTTTTACAGTCTTCTATACTCCAGGCTATATGGTATAGCATAGGTTGCTTATAGTATAGCTCTCAGCTCCGAATGCACAAATGGCATTGTCGGTTGCTATATAATAATTGGATATAATCGTGTTAGTTAATTATGGTGTTAATATGATAGTGATATATAATAACGTATAATAATATTATAGCTCTTTGTAGTGCGAAGATCTCGTAACATGGTTTTTAAGCTTTGGTTAGTGAATGTCATAGTTATTTCCATTTAGGGATATTCCAAATAGTTGGACAGTTGTTTTAATTCCTTATGGTTACAAGGTTCTCGTACTTCGAGTTTGGTTAGTTGATAAAAGTAACATGCAGTAGTAATAGTCGATAAAACATACGAACGTTCCGATCGGATGTTACAGTGGCAAAAAATATTTGGACAATAACGCGGCTACCCCCACCACTCAAATTTCAGTTCGTTTTAAGACCTGTATGTAAGACCGTGGTCACAACCAGCCCCCTGACACTCACCACTGTTCGTATACTAAAAAATTGTACGCGTCTTGTCCCCATTTTTTAGTTACTCTACGTGGCGCTAGTAGACTTCTGACACGCTCGCTGCCCTCGCTGACCGCGCGCAAGCTCGTCAGGTAACTACTAGCGCCACTAGTGGTGAAAATTAGCGGCAGAATCGAGGGACATTTTGCGAACCATTTTTAGCAGCGTGTGTCAGGGGGCTGGTCACAGCAATAACAGCACGATGAGCACAATAATTTAAGGGAAGGCCGAGGTTATGTTGACCTGCCTTGCTCCTCGCCACGGTGTAAGAATAAGAGGTGGTCCGACTGCCCCATACTCCCTGTGTTATTATGTCTTAGTACGGCGGAAACCCACCAGGGACCTCAGGCGTCGGTGAGGATGAGGTAAACAATAATGGCGGCGATCTAGCAGACAGTATTCACGAAAGTTTGACGTTCGCATACGGAAAATTAAATTTGCTGTTGAAGATTGCATAGGATGAATGTACAATATGTACATGACTGTAGCTACAATATATTAATGAAAATGTAATGCATGATGAATCGAAAGACCAAAGATTAAATAAAATTCCATCAGTACGCTTTCATGATAAAAAGAAAACGGTAATGACACTGAATCAATCATGCAAAGGATGCACAATAATAAATGTGTGGTGTAATAATATAGTAATTACGCATTATATTTAATATTATTATTATTACATTAAAATATTTCAAAAATTTTACGTGGCCTTTTATACGTAGAGTATGGTTTGGCTTGTTTCTTTTTTACCTTACTAGTCTTTACCATTTCCCGACTTTTTGTTTTAGTTGATTGACGCATCCTCATGACTGTATAGTACTGTAGACACTATGCAATGACATCTTCCTTATGCAAATCACATGGAAACGAGAACTTACAATCTATTAGAGAATCATCAACTGTCACCTGTTACAAATTAGGTACGCCATATTGAAATGATTTTCGCTTATAAAATAATTGAATTTAAGATCGACTCTAAATTCTTTCACAGCACTGGATCACTTTTGAAATACAATAGGATCCTTGGTAGCATGAAACAAGGAGATTATTTGGTCAGCTTCTAGACATCCGCTCCGACAATCGGGCAAACAACAATTCACCATTTTTTTATCTTTTGAGTAAATGACAGAGACTCAATCGTCGGTCCCGGATTGCCTCTCAACTTTCGTGAATACTGTGTGGTTAAATCGCCGCCATTATTGTTTACCTCATCCGCACCATAGACTTATAAAGATAGACTGAGCTCTCTTATGAGTCGCTTGAAGCAAACATTTAAAGGACATAAATATGCTGGGAGTACTCCTTTCTCTTTCTGACGATATTTGTGGTGGGGATCGAGGCGGTAGAGGAGAATGAGGCGAAATTATGCACCTATATCTATAGCTGTTCCACTTCCACTGCGCCCTTGTCTCCCAGTATGAAGCCGATTGAAAAAGAGAGAGCAGTACTTCCGACATATCTCTGTCCTTTATAATCATGCTTCAGTACCTCTTATAGGAGCGCTCAGTCTATCTTTATAAGTCTATGGCAAGACCGTGGATCTGCCTCTTAGAGCATATACTGGGTACGTTCCACTAAACGCCCGCAACGATTGTAACACCCTCTGTATCGTTCCACCTATGGCTCGTGGTCGTCGCGAGCGATCGTTCGACGTCATAGATGACGTCACTGTTCGCGACCACATCGCGCCCACATCGCCCACAAAATATTGGTGGGTCAGAGTGGGCTCTCACCAAAACGTGGCGGGAATTCGAAAAAAACAACAACGGCGACGAGACAAATAACTTTGTATAATCCTGAAACTGACATTGCAGTGGAAGTGAAAGTGTTAGTGGAGGATGCGAGGCGTGCCGAAAATGGTTAGTGGCCCCTTAATTTTGAAGATAAAAGATAATTTTCAATCGAATAACTTTGGTTTGGGAAAAAATTGCGTTTTTCTTATCCTAAACTCAAATAGAACTTTTTGTTGTGTGCGTCATTCTATTTGTTGAAAAAAATAGAACTCATCATATTTTCTAAATATCAATATAAATAATTATTTGAGATATTGTTTCATTCAATTCCAATTATTTCTTGCGATAGATGTGTTCATGAACAGTCATGTATTTTCATCGTTTCTAATATATTTTCTAACGAACTGAGTTTTTTTATCCCACATTTACACTTTGCAACGGCACTAATGAATAGTGCATTACAAGAAAAGGCCGCAACGGTTGTGGAATTGCAGCAGGAAGATGCTGAAAATACTGATAGTGGTCATTATCTCTCATTCGTTTCATCAAAAACGCAACTATAAATTCACGCGAATCCATGCGAACTATTTACGCACAACCCCCACAGCTGCGCGTTTCCACTATGCCGCCATATTGTGAGCACACAGCGCTCAAATATGCGTTCCACCTATAACATTTGCCTACAACGCCCGCGGCGTTTTCACGTTAGTGGAACGACAATTTCAGCGGTCGTGGTCGATGGCGTTGCGGGCGTTTAGTGGAACGTACCCACTGTATATGCTCTAAGGGTGCTATTTCATGAGCAGTAAAAGCAGCAGCAGCAGTTTTCCCTATCACTTCCGGTGCAAATTTCTGCCGCTCGCAGTTTAGTTTCTCGAGCGACAAGCCACAAGATCACGGGAGCTTTCCAGCAAGGAGACACAGCGTGACACTGTGTTACACGATCGAACACTGTGCCTTGGCGCTTGTTGGAACGCTTTGAGGTTTTTAATTCAGTCATTAGCGTCCGCTCATTTATTATACGAAAAATATAGGAACACTGAGTGCTCCAGGAAAAAAAAAACATTTGTGAAACGCGTGTAGATTATCATTGCATTTACTAAATAAATATAAACAATACCATGCGTCGAAAATAAAATCTCTAACTAAAAAATTGGCAGCAATGAATCCGACACAGTGTCCAACCCACTGATATACCACGATTGTGGGCCACCTTCGGTGCATGGCCGCCTGGTGTCAGGTCGGAAATGGGCCACCTTCGGTGCGTGGCCGCCTAGGTGTCACGTCGACGCTCCAACTTAGCTGGTATCACGAAAAGCCGAGCGTTGGAGATCTCCCTACTCATCTCTGGTTCGATTGTGTCGTTCTGTGTCGTTGTTGGAAAGCACCATGTACGACACAGTGTCGCCCTGTGTCGCTCTGTGTCGTTGCTGGAAAGCTCCCCACAAGAAGCCACGACCTATTTTGGCCGTGTTCGTAAATTGATTGACAGTACTGAAAATTCCCTAGGACTGAGTCAGAGCTATTCACGAACTTGGAAGCGCAAAAGAGATGAAAGATTGCTGACAATACTGTCAGTCAATTTTCGAACACGGTCTTTATGAGCAGCGCTGCTGCTGCGTAAAGTTACCAGACTGATGCTAGTGAAAACTAGTAAGTTACTAAACCACTGCTGCCTTTTACTGCTCATGAAATAGCACCCAAGATCTGCCTCTGTCCTAGGGAGTTTATAGCGCTGCCAGCTAATTTTGGAACGCACTCTGCATAAGTACACAATATTTAATATGGCGAACAACGACAAAGGACGCAGAAAGTGGGGAAAAATTTCACAAGGTAATTTAAACAACATTTACAAAAAAATGCATGATGTATCGTTGTGCCGTTGTATATAATATAAAATTATTTGTAGTTCAAGATCACTAAAAGTAGCTAATATTTTGATGTAGCGACAGAATGATTAACGTGAATATTCATCGTTGTTAATCTAAAGCTAACCTAACAAAACAAGCTAACCTAAAATTTTGCTGTGAGAACTGCTAGTTTCAAGGATTGTTTCCCAAAATACGTGGCCTTCGTTGATAAAAAATAGTTCTTCCAGGGAGTTTATACAAATATCGATCACAATTTTGATTTTCTTTCTCGTATCCGATTCATTACATAACTGTTTTCTGACTGTCGTGTATGTAGTATTGTCGCTGTAAGTACATGTCAACACGGATAATATCGTAGTTTTCTTATTCTATGTATCAACAATTGGATTCATCAAAATAGTTATTGCTCATGGTTATTTCTGATCGCACATACAGGATCTCAGCCGAGCTTCAACTTGACGAATAAGTTATCTCACGTCAAACTCTTTGTCTTGAACTCAAATTATTTCATCAAAAAATTACATTTGAATGTAAATGTGTTTATGTCAATATTGTTTTTGCATTTATTTTTCTATGTAGACCAATTTCTTATCATAACGTTTTGTGTATATATCACATATCCTGCATCATATTCGATGTACTTGAGGTGAACCTTTCACTTTCCATTCACAGATTGCACGAGCTTGATAATTGCTCTTAGTCGATGGAACTTGATGCCAAATATTTGTAACACTCAAAGCTGTGCTGAGTGATGCATTTCTTTATATAGGTGTGTTTGCACCTTACTTTACTCTCTTCTAAATTTTTTACATTTCTCCCGTCAGTTTTATATTTTACATTTACTTATTTTTCATTGCTTACTTCACTGCATTCTTCATTTTTCGAGATTTGGAATTTTTAAAATCTCTTGATTTTAGTTTTTCGAAACTGTTAATAATTGCACGTTAAGCGTTACTGCTAGTATCAGGACATACATCAGCAACCTAATACTAATTATATATTCTGAAGCTGTTGGTGCTTGGTGGAACAAAGTTAGCTGATTGAAGTTTTATTTGTCATTATATTGGTATGTTGGTGAGGAGTTGGTACTATTTTAAGAATACAGTTTCATTTCTGTGCTTTTTTCTGCTCGTTACACGCTTGTGTTACCTTTTGTCATCCTAAAAAAATAAACCTCTATCTTATTGACCTCAGCATAATGTCTATGGCATTGTCAAAAAAGAGAAAGAAAAAAAAAGGAGGAAAAAGACTTAGTCTTTAACGAATCAGTTCATATTTTCATAGAGACAAATTATTTTTTCATATTTTTCACATATATAACCAGGTAAAAGTGCTTTTTATTTTAGATCACAAATGGTGAATAACCTCATTCAAGAAATAAGGTTATACATAGGAAATATGTGTGCAAATAATTTTTAAAACACTAAATAATCGTAAAAATATTACTGAAATGACAAAAAAAAAAAAAGTGAAGTATCTCTACTATAAATGGTCTAGTTTAAAATTTGTTGTACACTTTTTCATAAGCCTAACTGTTTACTGTAAATTGGCCCTGAGAATAGCAAAGTATTAGTTATTTTATATCACTTTGTGAAGAATTGACATAGATACCACTTAATTTAATCAGGTTATTAATGGAAATGCCTAAGATTTTGTCGATTGCTTACTATCCATAGTGGTCAGTATCTCAAATGGCTTAATGCGTGTGTAATCAATATGTAGTAGTAGTAGGTCAAGGTCATGAATCTCTCATTTTCAGAAAATATGGCGGATTCTAAATTGGGAAAGAATAGATCAACATTGGAAATGCGTGGCGGTGCAAGCCGGGCTCCTCCTCAGCCCTTATATAGGCCAGGATGCGGCCCATTACGTAAATCAGGATCAAGCTCGGAAAATTTTGACAGTGAGAACAACCCACAGGAAAAGCCCAAGTCATCTTTCTTTCAAGGCCGTGAGAAGCAACACCAGTTCAATAGTCCTTTTCTAGCGCAGGACAACCCACTTTCATCTCGAATTGAAAGTAATTCTGATAAATTGACTGATGTACGACTGAACTTCAGAAACAACAGCAACGAACAGATTCACGCATCATCTAGGAATAATCAGGTTGGGGGTGATCCAAGAAAGAAGAATAAAAAACCAGAACAACCTCTTTATGTGCCAAAAAAGGTTAAGGAGTCATTGGCTGGGCGCGAAGTGGCTGATAGGTAAAAGATTTGAACATGATAATTACAGCTACATCTCTAACAAAATAAAAAAAAATTCTGCCACCAGATCGCTTCGTTTGTACTTTGTTGAGTGAAATTAAACACAACCTGAGCGTCAAAGAAACTGGGTCAATATTTATTGATGGAATATTCAAGACAAAATCTGCTCAACGTTTCTCAGAATTCATTCAAAACTTTCACAATTGAGATTGTTATAGCTACTTGGAAATGGTGACTTCTTTGTTCAAAATGATTACATTATTTTTGGAAAATAGGTACACGGGTGATATTGTATCCACGTTCATGTGTAAATGTAGTCTCTATTGCTCTGGGGTTTTCCACATGTTTTGTATATCTTCTTCAGTATTTTCCTATTACTCATATTCATCACCTGTTTTGCAATAACAACCAAAAATGAAACATATAAAAATCAGAACAACTAGCAGAATATTTCAGAAAATAACTATTTTCATGATTATCTATAAGCTTCTACTTGCTTTTTTATATTAAAAATTAATGTTTAAACTTTTCTGAATTCCCAATTCTAATCATTACAAATTTTATTATTCCTGAAGTTACGATCTGTTACTTGAATATATTTTCCTCATATGTTTTACACTGTATTGCTTTATTATTGTCATATTTGAAACATATTGTATAGGTTTTTAAAAATGGTTACAGATCTCCAGTGCTTGGTGGATGGGACAGAGAACGAGAGAGGGAAAGAGAAAACAGCAGAGATTGGGATACCCATTCCAATCACAGCCATCGAAATGAGAATCATCGCAATCGTGCGGGAGCTCATGGTAGTGGTGGAAATAATCGTAGTGGAGGCAGGGAAGAGCATGGAAAACGTGGTGGAGGAAGTCGGCGTAACCGGAATCCGAGTGACTGTGAAGAACGTTGGAGACCAGACTCGCCATCTTCAGGGAGAGGTTATGGAAATAAAAGGGACAATCATCGAGAGATTAGACAAGTTAGTTGAGAAGCTGAGCTGTAGAAAATGTTTAGAGTTTGCATAAGGTAATGTGATGTCAAATAACTAACAGCGATTCAATTTTTCAGGGTTCAGAGCCTCTCATTGATTCACCAAACACGACAGGCGATCCTAGTCGAACTCGAGACACTAGAAGCGTTGAACCAATCGGATATCCAGAAAAGTTTCAAGGGAAGCCACCATCAGGGAGGCGTGGTAGTATAAAAGACAATTCAATGCATAGAAACTTGAAAAACTTTGATCATCTCCCACCAAGATTGCAAAGAAAGTTACTTGATAAGAATGGATTACTTTCAACACAAAATAGCTACATCGGCACTACTTCAGAGGATACACAATGGGATGGAAGCACAGTTACTTATCAGGTAATTTTTCAATTACATCCAGATAGCAAAGAAGTAATTGTAATTTGTATAAAATTTCAAGTGTCACTTGAATTTTTTTGGTGAGTTTATTTTATCCTGTCGTTGACCAAATTTTGTACAAACGGTACAATTTTCAACTTTTGCAATCCGGTCAAAATTAATCTTGCATATTTGCATTTACTGTCATCTTTTTACATCATTTAATACTTCTTTGTTAGATCATTGTAACTATAATAGTTGACAAAGATAACTTGTTTTGTTTTTTCGATGATGTGAATTTCATGTATGACTTTAACTATCTCTATGAGCATACTCGCAGGGTTCCAATTAAACTTAAATGTTTGTGTGTTGTTGAAAAAATGTCCCAATTAGACTTCTCATCTTCTATATTCTAGTAAATTCCATAGCAAATTTTTTTGTAATTTTCACAACAGTTGAATGAATCAGAAATTCTGATAACTCGGTTTACTAACTGATCGATTATCGGTAATTCCGATTCATCAATTAGTCAGATTTTTCAATTAATTGTTAATTAGGTCAATCTGTTAATTTGATACTTAATTAGAAAAACAACTAATCAAAGTCCACTATTAATGGTATAGCACTAGTAATTTCTGTACCAACAATTTTTTTCTCAACTCTCATTAGGGTACCTCTGGTTGCAATAATTATTCATCTGCAATGCAACATTCTCAAACAATGCAGCATTTGCGACCATCAGGGCCCTTGCCCGCTCAGGAAAGCTGGGCAAATACTATTCCTGCCCGCAGCCGTGGTCGAGGAAGACTCAGACTGGATGAAATGGAAGCTCAGTCTCTGATGTTTAGATCTGTTACACCTGAGCAGTTTTCTGCACCTAATACAAGACCTCAGACTCCTAATCAAGATTACATGATCCGGTAGCTAAATTAAAAAATTATCAATCTTGACAATTTTTATATTAAACTTTAAAATAGACTATGAATATAAACCACAAAATATCTAGGCTTCCGTGGTTACTTTTCATCACATTTGGTGCTATAAGAAAAGTATTGGTTGCGGTCGAAGATCAAGTTTTGTTATTTCCACGAATCTTTACGTTTTTGAACATTTAGAATCCCGGAAACAGTTTTTTAGGAAAATGTTGGTCCGCATGTCGGTCTGTCGATCTGCCGACAAACTTCCGCGATGATCTTGGGAACGGTTCATTGAAAAAATTGTAAACTCACAGGATTTTACAATCAAATGATGGACGTGACAAATTGCCATGCCTCGTTCAATTTGAACTTCCGGTTTTACCGGAAATGATTTGATTTTTAATGTTATACCGACAAACATATATTTTTTTCTCGTTAATTTTTTTTTCTATTAATGATTACGTTTTTCCCAGTTTATGTATTTATTTTTTAGGAATTGATATATTTTTAGTTTTACACAAATTTTTTTTTCTAATTTTTCTTTTAAAACTTTTTTATTTGGCTGTCAAGTTCCATCAGTTACAAAGTCTTCACTCTGTTGCTTTCGAGATCAGTGCGGAAGTTTGTTGGACAACTCTTTTCTTTATACGGTGATAAAAAGTATCTCGAAAAACTGTTTTTTCGGCTTGTGTTCGTATGGAAACATCGAGGAAATTTTTGAATCACCCGGAAATTCATTTGAAGAATTTTTAGTAATACCTTAGTGATTTGTTTCTATATTTATTTCGTTTCATAAACCTGTTCTTTAGCCTGTTCTTATTAACTTTTTAAGAACCAACTTATGACGTTTGGGTTAGCTATAAGACAGCGAAAGTATTTTAATCCTTTTGGATGTTCACTTGAACCTCTTCAAAATTAACTTACAAAACTTGAGTGACTATAATTTATTAAAAACTTTAATGTAAACACCAACATAGTTATTTTAATTGATTTTTGAAAAAGGAAGTTTGATGAAATGTTGCGTGCTTATTTGATGCAAGCGTTTTATTATGTAGGTGTACGTTTGTATAACATGAAATGGTTTCATGCCATCTGAGCCGATAAATATGTCGACAACATCATAATTGTAACTGGTGATAAAAATAATCGAAAATGTAGAGCTTAATTCAGCTTTGTTCTTTGAGGATAAAATTACTCAAAGATGCAATGACATTGTTCTTACCTCATAATATTATATTATATTTTTCTTAGATCCTATGATCGTCGAGGTAGTAATAGTACAATGTACACGAGCGTAGAGAGTTTGAGCCACATAGATAGCTTCACGATGCCTCCTCCAGCTCCGGCGATGTCACCAGCAACGTCGATACCAATTGGGAACAGACGTCAGTCACCTCCCAACTATCAACGACAGAGGAGGGGGGCATCTTCTCCTACCATGTCACAGCAGCATACTTATCAGACGTAATGGCAATATTACGTTTAATTAATTTATTTAAATTTATTTATTCTCTTGTATACCCTGACTGTTTTCACGGCTGATTTCTAATTGGCTTATCTTTTTTGTAGACGACGTGGCAACAACCCGTGCGAGCCTTCAAGCTCCATGCAGGAAAGATCGGATCACAAGCAAATGCCGAATCTTAGTCCATCTAAAAGCGAACCATTCAGTCCATTGCCAGATATGTCCTCGGAACATACGTTGGTAAGTGATATGAGAAATGACAATTCAAGTGTAATCAATTAACAAATGGATAGTGTCATGTCCAATTTTGCAGAATGTAGAAAAATCATTAACTGTAGATTTTGTTTTCGCAGGATTGGAGTGAAGAAGTAGAATTAACTGAGAAACTTGAGGCTGAACAGCTATGTCGTAGCTCTTCAATGATTAGTCTTCGTGATAATGCGAGTGGGGTAACTGGTAGTCAACCACCTGCTGAAGCATCTAAAGGAAGGAATAGAGCAAGGAAAAAGAGACAAGGAAGACAACACACTGGTGACAGGTAAACTGTTTCGATACTTGACAAAAACTGAAAATTTCACTCTTCAAACGTTCACGTAGGTACTAATAGAGAACAATTGGGAGCAAAACATGAGTAAATTGTATTACTAATTCACGCGTTCTCTCGTTTCTGTTCGTAGGAGTTTAAGCAGGGATAAAGTAAAACAAAAAAGTAGAGAACGTGATAAAAACCAACAGAATAGAGATCATGACACTTACAATAGCAATCAGAAGATCGCTGGTGCCAGTAGGCGGTATAATAGGGACCATACTCAGAGTAACAATGCCCAACGGAGTCGTGAAACAAGTAAAGAAAGAAATTTCAGAGGCAGTAACCGGAATCCTGATGATTTTCATAGAAGCAGGTAATTAGAAATTCCACTGGCAGTAAAAGCTTTCTATCTGAGTTGGCAACTTCATTAAAACTTGAATATTAGCTTTCTCTCCAGAATGCCGGACTCACATACAGATGAAAACTGGAGGGCAGGAAGAAAGCCTTCGATATGTGATTCGGACGAGGGTCGGCGCACTCCATGTTCACTGACTACTCACACTCGTCAACAATCTCCTCATTCTGTTCCAATATCAAAATCCCCACCTAACTCTGTGTTGCTACAAAATAATTCTCAGCCAAGTTATAACAACGCTCAACCACCTGGTGTTCTATTTTTACCTGATACCAGCCATTCACCACCCAGTGTCACCCCACCGAGACAAAATCCATCTCAGCAACAGAGAACTCTCTTCGACCCTAATAATCCCAACAAACCAATCATCATTACGTCACCTGGAAGTCGAGCTGCCTTGGCCAGGTAATGGTTAAGCCTTAAGTAATCTGAATGCATTAATTTCTATAGTTCTGTGATAAGTCGCTCTAAATTTTGAGAGTTTTGGTTACTTTTTCCTTTGTCATTAACAGGGAAAATGAAGCTCAAAGCCAGTCCTCTGGTGTACCTGTTTTCCAATCTCATCCTGCAAGTCCAGGTCACAGTTTTGAAGCACCTCAATCGGATACTATGCCACTTTACGTTACTGACGAGTTCGGAAATATGCGGCCATCGTGGTATAATCCTAATTCAGAAAGGTGTGTTATAAATCCGTTTTTGTTTATTGCAAACTTTATTCTTCAAAAAATAAGGCATTTGTGCATTATGTTTTGCATTTAATTCGCCCTGATGTGATTTTTGTTTTATATTTTAATTATAGTTTCCGATCAGCAAAGAATCCTTATTTACTTTTGGACATAGGCCGGGCAGATTTGGAGCTACAGTGGATTTTAGGTTCAGGTGGTTTCCCGGCTAGCTGGGAGAGGCTTTCTTATATTCGACGGTTTTTACAGGAAAGTTTACAAATGCTATTGAAAACAGATATTAAATTTTGCCAAGCTGAAAACGTGGAGCAGCATTTTTGGAAGATATTATTTCATAACATGATTGAAATGTTACGGAAGGGTATACCTAAAGAGAACTCGGAAGGACGTGATCATTACAAAAAAATAATGATAGATATCATTGAAGAGGGAACGGTATACTTAGAAAATCTTCTAACCGTCCTCGAAACTAGTTACAAATTTAAATTGGATACGTTTCTGGTATCTCCATCCTTACCCAAAGGGCTTGGACCTGTTGGCTTGGCTTTGGTCAGTGCACAGAAGATATATTTATATCTTGGAGATTTGGCTAGATACAAAGAACAGGCCAATGAAACCACCAACTACGGAAAGTCAAGGCAGTAAGTATTCTCAGTTGCAAAGTGGTCTTTCTTATTTCTGGCACCTTTCAACTTATTTGTGATCACTGTACTCCCATAATATGATTTCACATAACATTTTGTATTTATCGTATTGTTTCGAGTATAATCTGATATAGGATATCAGACTCCTAATTTTAAGACAGTATTTCAGGGTGTATTTCTTAGTTACCTGCATAAAAGATGGGTCCATGTATAAAATGAGTACGATTTTGGTGGGTGCTGTCAACGACAAAAAACCTTCGCTTATATTCGAACCAATACGGTATTTTAAAATCAACTCTAAGATAATTGTCCTCTGGATTCAAATCTGAATAATAGATACTTTTAATTGGAGTATATTTGAGAATATTGGTTTATACAATTTCAAACTGGTATTCCAAAGGCGAAATCACTAAGCATAAACACTGAATTTATATTTTATAAAGTGTTCTGATTATTCATCTACCTCTTAATATACCCATGTATATATGCAGAAGTTCACAGGGAACTGCTGTTTTTATTCAAGCGAAATAGTTAAAAAAGTAAATGATATTCCACAGCTGGTACGTCAAGGCTCAGCAAATTAATCCTAAAAATGGGCGGCCATACAATCAATTAGCAGTTTTAGCATATTGTGCTGTAAGTATAGTTTGTTTAATTTTCGAGATTTTATAATTTCATACCATAACCGTTATATTTGCTCGATGTATTTTATGTTACAGAGACGAAAATTAGACGCAGTTTACTTTTACATGCGGTCACTGATGGCATCGAATCCATTTCATTCCGCCAGGGAAAGTCTGATAGCACTTTTTGATGAAAATAGAAAAAAAGTGAGTGGATCTGATTCATGTACCCACATTTATTTGAATCTTCATGTATAATGCTATTATTAACAAGCGAATTTCTGTTTTTTCTTTGCTCCTAGTATCTACATTACGTAAGTAAAATCAAATACTTGGTGTGAAATGATTCCCGTAACTTTATTTACCTCTTGTTGACGTGGCAGATGCTTGTTCCATTTTGCATTGTAAACCAACTTATCACATCGCATCAGTTATATTCGTCTACTTAATTTTATAAACCATTTTTTTTGACTCCTTGGAAATATGTATTTGCGATCTCGCAACTAGTTACAGCTTTTCATATCTATTTTTGCAGATGATGAATTCTGTATTTCCAACTATAATTACTGGCCACTTCGATAACTTTTTGAAAAAAAAGAATACCTAATAAATGTTATTCAGCATGCAAAAATTTTAATGTGATAATTCCCCCGCCAGATTCCATTATTTACTGGTACTATTCTATGCTTGATGTCTTTTTTAACGATAAAACACTGACTTCGCAAATATTTTTAAATGCTTGGCCTAGATTTATCGTTTCTTAATCTGTAAACCATGTACTTGCTAGTACACGTGGCATGCATTTTATATCTATACTGCTCATATCATGTATAGTTTATATATGTGGAGATGTGATTGTTTCAACATGGATTAGTGATAACCATGTTGGCCAGAAGGTATACAATTTACCGAAGGGTATCCCTGGTTAAGAAGGCTGAAATGTCCCTCAAGAAAAACAAGATTTGCCTTCTAAACATTACTATACCTTATAACCAGCTTTGCCTCCCTGTATGTGAGAGCTCTGAGTTGATGAAATGTCGCAATTCAGGCCTAAAAATAATAAGTCGTATTCATTTTTTATTTCCAGTTTTTTAGTGCATCTGTAAGTCAAAGTGAGATTTTTTTAACAAAATGTAATACTGGTGATGATTATGATGATAATATATGGGATTGACAGGTTTTATTCTTGTATGAAAGTCGTTCGTAACTGCATATCATTACGGAATACGTTATTAATCGCAATTAGCAGTCACTATTCTGGACAAATATGAGAAAGAAATTATTTTATGCTTTTACCCCATAACTCTGTAAATATTCCTTGTAACTAAACATTTACAGTGGAGATGATATTTTGTCCTTGTCACTGGATCATATCAATTTTGCTAGGCTATATCCTACCTAGGAGAAATGCTTGGAGTAGACCATAAGATTTTAAATAAAATCAAGGCATTTCAATCAAAAACGTACAGGTGTTATGTACATTACGACAAGGATGATGCTGGTATTGACGTAGTCATAGGGTACTGTTATAGCTGTACAAATGGTCTGCGAACAATTGGATATTGCTCTCATGTAGTTGCTCTCGTATACCACCTATCTTTCGGCGGGTATTTATCAAACATAATTCGATCCGCGCAAATGCTAACCAAATCATTTGACGTGGAAAATATTTATCCCATTGCTGATGAAGTTGTAACGAGGATAAGATATCATCTTCATTGTAAATGTTAAGTGGCAAGGAGTATTTACAGAGTTATGGGGTAAAAGCATAAAACAATTTCTTTCTCATTTTATTTAAAATAGTGACTGCTAATTAACATTAATAACATATTCCGTAATGATATGCAATTACTAACGACTTTCGTACAAGAACAAAACCTTCTTTCAATCCCATATATTGTGACATAATTCTCACCCGTATTATATTTTATTCGAAAAATGTACCTTTGACATGTAGATGAACTAAAAAACTGGAAATAAAAAATAAATACGACTTATTATTTTTAGCCCTAAAATGCTACATTTCATCAGCTCAAGGATCTCATATACAGGATGGCGAGGCTGGATATTGGGTATAGTAATATTTAGAAGGCAAACCTCAATATTCTACAGCTAATTCAGACAACTTTTTCTCAAGACATGGTAAAAATAGTAAAAGAATGGTTAAAAAGTGCAAAAAAATAGACTATCGAATGCGTGAAATGCCATTTTTATACCCCCCCCAGAGAGAGATTGGAGAGGGTTATTGAGTTACAAACCGCTAGGCACATGTTTTTATGCCCTAAGAAACATTTCTTAATAGGTAGCTTGAAAGTCTCGAAACAGGGACAATTGGCCCCTCATAACCAGTGATACCCTTTCAATCCGCAATTTATTGATAATTAACTCTCGTGGGATATTTGGCGTTCGAAAGTGCTAGTTTTGTTATTGTTTTGGGATCGAGATGTAAGTCCTTATATACTTTATAATGTACCGTGCAGAACTTCATTTAGACGCTTGCAAGCTGCTAGTGGTCAGAAATCGTACTTTATATTATAAACTCGGATCAAGTCTTTCATTTGTAGGAATTTGTTCAAGCCTTAATTCCAAGTAAAGCATTGTCTGCATCTAGAATACCTCGCATCTTTTTTATTTACTATACCAAAGTTTTTTTTTAGTTATCGCCCATTGTACGTCCACCGTTTAAATTCAAACTTTTAGATTTCATTTGGCTAATTATCCCATAAAATGGTCACTGACATCAACTTTTTGTTGCAGTCATGTGGTGTGCTTCGTACAAGTTTTGTACTGGGCACAAATTTCCGAATGAGAATGGTATGAATGTGTCATTTGTTTGAAAGATTGAATATTATTTTATCGTAAACGAGCCTCGAAAATTTATATTCAATTTCAAGTAACTGGAGTGGACAAACATTGTAACACACTTTCTGATTTTTCTTCCATGCCTTGCAGTCTATGGTTTGCATTGACTTTAATTATTTGTAGACAATGATCATCCACGTGTGAACGAGGGTCTTTCTATTGAACATCTTATGACAGCTGAAGACGCATAGTGATAATTACCAACCCAGCCCATCCCTACCCCACTCTGCACAAATGAATTGCTTATGTGCACATACTCGAAAGGGTATGAAGGGTTTGGTTCTTATTATTATCGTTATCGTTATCATTATCATTGAGGATATTCTGAAAAATAGTGACTTTGAAAATTAAGCAAAATAATACAATGTTCAATTTCCAATACCAAAGTGTAAAGAATTTATAACAATAATATTCACAATCAGCCATATGCACGACTTAGTCTAATATACTACACAAGATACTTCATAAGCCTTTTTAGACGTACCAGTAAATTAGTAGCAAAGTTTAAATTACGGGAACTTAACTTTTACCAGTAGGATGACCATTGAGATCACAATTGGTGCACTACACTGTTTCGAGAAAAGTAATCGACTACCAGATCTAGGCCCTGCTTTTCTCTGATATGCTAAAATATACACGTAGTACTTTCAACTTCTGCAGCACGAATAGAGTAGTCAAGAGTAAAGAGAGTAGCAATGGTGGCTGTTGATCATATGTGAGGATTTAAGCCAATACGAAATTTGGCGTAGTATCTGGGAGCTCCACTCATTGAACAGCATTCAAAGAAATACTAGTTCACAAAATTCATTGTTTACCCGTAATGTCACTATATATGGGGCATACCACGCTAACTCAACCAACGTCAGAAACTCAGGTTTTCTGATTTTGTTCAAAAATTTTTATGCATTGTCCCAACTCCGAAACTACCTTGAATTTTTTCAAATTTTTTCGAGTAATTTGTCCGAAGTGACAGTTTACTATGGGCGGTTGCTCAAATATTTTCATACATAACATTGAATACTTGAGAATATGATTTTTTAAAACTAATTAGATATTTATAATTTTTTCAATTTGAATACAAAATCTTATTGAAAAAATCTGAAAAAATTGGGCAAAATTTTATGTCTGTAAAATTTTTTGAGCACTGTTTTAGAATTGGCACAAATGCATACAAATTTTTGACTAAAATCAAAAACGGTGAGGATCCGACTGTTTGAGTTGGTGTAGAGTGCTCCACATGACAATTTTCATGCACGAATATACAGATTTGATTTTTTTTTTAGTAATCTGCTCAAAATATTATAAATTTTCACTGGCCCAATCCTCTATTTCCTCTTGAATCCAGGATTCGCGCTTAGCACGATTTGACTTTCATGTAAATACGTACTTTACTCATTCTCTGTTATACTTCATACAGTATGAGTCTACGGAACGAAAGCGTAAGGAAGAAAGAGAATGGAAGGAACGAGCTCGCATGAAAGAAAAAGAAGGGGCGAGTGGAGGAGGCGGAGGATTGAGGAGAGAAATTTGGATTCATCCTGGGGGCAAGAGGGTCACGCGAACAACAACTGCTGCTGCGGCAAGTGAAGCAAGACTAGCTCACAGTGACCCTGAGGAACTTTCCAAGTTGACCAGTGTCGAGGTAAGAATATTTTTTACTCGTATGAGTTGTCCGACTATTAGGGATAATTAATTTACATAACACTGTGACTACAATATCTAGTTGACAAAAATTTTTGATTCGTTGAACTCATTGTCAGCTACTATATCACGAATTCTCGCTGCAATTCATAGATGTTTAATCTAGTTTTCAGAATATAAATTGACATAACCAATAGGATTATTCCAAAAAATCGGCCATAAACAAATAAACTAGTTAATTACATTGAAACTACCTCTGACACTTTATTTTTAGGTGAACAAACGATTTGTAACGTCTTACCTCCATGTTCATGGGAAGCTGATCACAAAAATTGGGTGAGTTTCATTAAAAAAGTTTCGTAGTACTTCTCATTGTATAATATTTATAAAAGGGAATTGAAATGCAAATCCAATGAAACAAGTGTAGTCCATGCCTATTTATGTTCTTGATAATGAAGTGTTTAATCTGTATGGCTTCCACATATATCGAAAGTGTTTGAATCTCGATTCTTCAACAATCTAAGAAATTTATACATTACTAAAACTGAAATTATAATCCGTATTTAACGATAGTCTCAAATTATGGTGAATTCTAGAATTTAGAAACGGGTTGATATACAAAACATTCGAATGTACAAATTTTTTTTTCTCTTGATTGATCCTTTTCACCAATGATTGAGTGTACTAAGTATTGATGCGCATGGAAATGTGTAGTTCTTATTTTCGTAAATTAGTTCTAAGCAGTTCCAACGGACTTTATTGTGCCCAATAATGTTTATTCAAAAAATGTATCTTCAACCTCGTCAAACATGCATATCTCATTTGGTGAAATCTTTTAAAAAATGTTCGACATATGCTGAGGAACATTCAAGAAATCCTGCAGTAATTTAGTTGGATGTTTAAAGTTGAATGTTGCAGTTAGTAAAAGCAAATCGAAACAACTTTTTTCTGTAATGCATTATGCAGTAGTCCCTGAATGATAGTATTTAATTGAAACTTTTTGAACACTATTATCACATCGCGGTTGAAAAATTTAGTTGATAAGATGAAATAGCGTGGAAATTAAACAGCAATTTACGCATACAATTTTAAGTATACTATACCGATCATTTATAATTCACCAAAGCTAGTTACTGCTTTTAATCAGTCAACTAATTGCGAACTGAACATACAGCCTTTTCCACTGCAACTGCGGTTATACACGCGAGCTATACTCTTATTAAGTGACGTTTTAACGTGCCTCAGCCAATCCTTACGCCCTACATAATCTCAACTCATCGTTCCCACTGTTCAAATCTCAGGCAATGCATGCCCACGATTTTATCTCTTCAATTACAATAGATTGACTCGCCCAATCATCTGCCGACGCTTTCCGCGGTTTTCAAATTCAATTATTCTTGATTTGTATTGTATAATTTAGAATCTGCTATACTGAGAAGTGATACGAAGTGAAATGCAATGTTTGGCATTAATTGCTCAAAAGTGAATATCTTGGGTCAGTTTTATCTGATATGCTTATCATTCTGCAGGTACATAAGTTGTAAAACGGCAATATGACGGAGTTGGAAACGACAATTTATATGGGAAAATCTACATCAAATCGAAAATCATAAATGGAATGAAACTTCTTTTATGCAAAATTTACGCACAGAAGAAGATACCTTTTTTTGTTCGTACGAAATATTAATTTTTTTCGAAAATTACAAAATATTCAATTTTTGCTAAATAGTTGAAAGAAATGACATGGATTCTACGAAATTGCAATAGTAAATTTTATTTTGTTTTTTCCTATATTTCTGCGTTAAATGAAAATGTATTGAAGTATTTTTGTTCAGAATTGCGTATAGAATGGGGCTGTTGGGTCCGTTTTCGCGTTTAAGGGGGTATCCCACTGTAATCAGCGTCTTAAAAGGCTAATTTTTGGCAACTTATTTCGGAAAAACTACAAATTCAATGTTATCAATTTTTTTCGACGTTTATATGTACACTTGGGGACAATGAGTCTGAGACGGCTAATTTTTTACACTATACAGTTATGTTGGCAACACAGAGAAACCTGCAGCGCCACAGTCGGCCGAGTGCGAAACAAACTCCTGACTATGGCGCTGAAGGTTTCTTTCATTCTCGCGAAATAATTGATGATTCTTGCATATCGTTCTCATGGACGTCTGGGTCCATTCTAATTGGCTATTTGAAGTATTGTACTGAGTTACATTCTTAAACAAGCCACATACACAAAGTCTCAAATGTGCCTCTTGCGAAGAAATCTGCAATTTCTATATATATTAGACGTGTCCTTAAGAAGGGCAAAATCGAATTTTAATGGTTTTACCCCCGAAATTGGTTCGTAATAATTCAAAAAAAATGTCGGAATTTTAAAAAATTTTTCCCTCCATATTTACCCACCGCTAGGAAGCCTTACTTTTTCGCATAAAAAAAGCATCAACTTTTCGTAATTTTTAACCTTTTTTTTTACCGCTGCCCTAATTATCAGCTAAAAAATCGTAAATTCTCAGAAAATATTGACAGTTATGTTACCTTTTTGTCGAATTTTTTGAAATTCGATACAAACATTTTTGGGCTAGATCAATCACATCTTTATTCTCAGCCGGGTTCTTGAAATTGGTTTTTGTGGGGGTGCGACGTGCTCGAACAGCAAGTGAAGCAGGAAAAACAGAAAAATTTTAAATCATGACATAATAGATTTGACTGCAGGGGTGGCCTCGCATTTTGTTTACGTAATTAATTATTTTGTACAAAGAATTCCGTATGTCTTAAGACTACTCCGATTGAATTCTTTCGATATTTAACTCTCCAAATCACGTTTTTCGACTTTTTTCCGCGTTTTTCGCAACATACAGAGAATAAAGATGTGATTGATCTAGCCCAAAAATGCTTGTATCGAATTCCAAAAAATTCGAAAAAAAGTTAACATAACTGTCAACATTTTCTGAGAATTTACGATTTTTTAGCTGATAATTAGGGCAGCGGTAAAAAAAAAAAGGTTAAAAATCACGAAAAATCAATGCTTTTCTTATGGGAAAAAGTAAGACCTCCTAGCGGTGGGTAAATATGGAGGGAAAAATTTTTAAAAATTCAGAATTTTTTTTTTGATTTATTACGAAACAATTTGGGGGGTAAGACCATTACAATTCGATTTTGCTCTTCTTAAGGACAGGTCTAATATATGTATATGGGCAGATCCATTAGTTTTCGCCGAAAAGTTGCGGGGGTGGGTCACCGATTTGGCTGCCGTTTTTTTTCTCGAAAGCAGGTAAGAAAAAAAGGTGATTCTGAAAACTTGAGCTCGATGTGCCCAAATCCGGCCGCTGGAGAAATTTTTGAAATTTGAAAAAAGTTAATTTTTCAGTCATTTTCAAAAATTTATACATCAGCTTCTATATAACTCAAAGATTCCAACCAAATGAGATCCTTCTTCGTCGACCTTATATTTTCAAGAAAAAAATAGTCAGTTCAAACTCATATCCGGCTTAACTGGGACCTCCCAACTGGATTGTTATTTTAATAAAATTTTCCTTATTTTCAAAAGGCTGTCAAATCTACATTTTTGGAACTCGAAGGATGGTTGACGGCTTATATTTTTCGTTAAGGTATATTCTGATGATATCTCTCCTATTTTTGCTCGATCGCTTCCATTTCACTGAGATATCGCCACATAAAGTAAGTCGATTTTTGAAGAAACGCTGTTTTTGAATAGCTATAACTTTTTTCTATCAACTCGAAATCCTTTGAAATTTTCACGAATTATACTTCATTGCATCCCTAAACACTGAAAATTTCAAGTTTGGTTTAGAACTGGTTTCCGAGCTATAAATTTTTACAAATTTCAAATTTTCGATCTAATCTGACAGTTTTTGTGGTTTATTATAAGTTTCGATAATTTTACGCACTTAATTAATACTTACTCGAAATTCGATTGTAGAATATGGGGCAAAATGAGCCAGCTAGAAAAAAAAACTAAGGGGAATAATTATTCCATTTGACTTCTTCTTCTCGTTGTGAATTAAATTTTTAATTTTTCTCCATTTATTCAAAATACATAATTTGAAAAAGTTTATAAAGTATTTAAGAATTATTAAACTCAAAATTAACCGATTATTTTATTATGCCTCGTTCATAATTTGCCGCCAGTCTATTATGAAATTTCAAAAACTTTTTCAAACTATGTAATTTGAATAAATGTAGAATAATTAAATATTTAATTCACAACGAGAAGAAGAAGTCAAATGGAATAATTATTTCCCTTCGTTTTTTTTTTTTAGCTGGCTCATTTTGCCCCATACTCTACAATCCAATTTCGAGTAAGTATTAATTAAGTGTGTAAAATTATCGAAACTTATAATAAACTACAAAAACTGTCAGATTAGATCGAAAATTTGACATTTGTAAAAATTTATAGCTCGGAAACCAGTTCTAAACCAAACTTGAAATTTTCAGTGTTTAGGGATGCAATGAAGTATAATTCGTGAAAATTTCAAAGGATTTCAAGTTGATAGAAAAAAGTTATAGCTATTCAAAAACAGCGTTTTTTCAAAAATCGACCTACTTTATGTGGCTACATCTGAGTGAAATGGAAGCGATCAAGCGAAAATAGGGCAAATATCATCAGAATATACCTTAACGAAAAATAAAAGATCAACCATCCTTCGTTTTCCAAAAATGTGTATTTGACAGCCTTTTGAAAATATGAAAAATTTTATTAAAATAGCAGTCTAGTTGGGAGTTCCCAGCTAAGCCGAATATGATTGTGAACTAACTATATTTTTCTTGAAAATGTAAGGTCGACAAAGAAGAATCCCATTTGGTTGGAATTTCTAAGTCATATAGAAACTGAGATATAAATTTTTGAAAATGACTGAAAAATCGACATTTTCAAATTTCCAAAAATTCTTCAGCGGCCGGAATTGGGCGCATCGAGCTCAAATTTTCAGGATCACCTTTTTTTCTGACCTGCTTTCGAGAAAATAAAAACGGCAGCCAAATCGGTGACCCACCCCCGCAACTTTTCGGCGAAATGTAATGGATCTGCCCGCATATAGATTATATACATAGGTATATATATATATATATATATATTGACGCTGATCGTGCGATTTTCCGGTGAGCCTCGGGAGCTTTGGTCCCTTGACCTCCTGAATTAGCTATTTTCGTCAGACTAGGCGTAAACGGGATTAACGGTTCGCTTCGTGTGCGTAAAATCCGGTTTTACGCCTACCATGACGAAAAATCGTACACGCATCAATCGCTCACTTTTTGCCCTCAAACACTATTTTTATTGCGACGCTGTAGCTCACGTGATAGGGATGATGGCATGTTGCCACTTGGGAAAAAGATGCTTTTCGGTTGCTGAGAAATATAAAATTTTCGCGCTGATCGAAGATGGTATTCTTGAGAAAATCACTTTTTTCACTTCTTCACCTCTATCTGAAAGAATTTATACTCAATAACGGTTTATGATACATGAGCTGAAAGCTTATGAAAGTCCGTAGATTATAAAAAAAAAGATCGTTACGATTGTATGATTGGGAACAAAATAGTGGCAATTAGAAGAGAATTTTGATTTTTTACTCTCGAAAAACACTATATTCATGAAAATTAAAAAATGGCGAAACATCGGTAAAAATTTGTTTTTCGCCAAAACGCAGAAATAAGTGTCTCATAGAATCTCATGAAGATTGACGTGCCAAAATTACAATAGAATGATCGGTAAAGCCATGCCATATAATTTTTTTCTATTGATTTTGAGTACCTATCTATTGTTTGACAATATACAAATTGTTACTTCATTTAAAAATATAAATAATGATAATATTAAGAATATGAGTGATATCAGAACAGAGATGGGAGGGGCAGGGGAGGGGGGGGGGGGGGGGGTCCCATGGATGCGATTGCTTGTGACAGAGACGGGCGGGTTAGCAACCGTAAAATTTGTGTGAGGTAATTTATAGATGACCTCAAACTTCATGCCAAAAAGCTTCCAATCCTGGACAACCTAAAACATGGAATTTTCTTCTCTATACAATTTATACAGTAACACACATGTTATTGTTAATTATTAAGGGTGGCCACACACCTGGAAAACTTTAAAATATCAGGGAATTTAAATGGGGTTGTTGAAAACTGGGAATTATCAGGGAATATTTGGTTTGTCATAGAAAATACAGAGAATATCAGTTTTCCATCATGAGAATTATAAATGATTTCTTGAGTTTCAAAATTTACTTTTTTGCGTCAAAAAATATTTGGCTTAACTGACGTTTTTGAACATTATATTTTTCTACTCGACTTGAATTTGAACCAAATATAGAGTTAAGGCTGGGGGGGGGGGGGGGGTTACGGCTTGGATGGTCTCAAATCGTACCTATTCTTAGGAGTTTTTTATTTCTGTTATTAATTTCAATAAAAAAATTCTAAAATATTCTCGAAACTAAGTAATGAAACCCTCAAACTCAAATTGATCTAAGAGTTCTCACTTTCTTAAAAAAAATCCACTTAAAAATAGGTATCATTTTAAATCGTCCAAGCTATACCCCCCCTCTCCTAAATAAACTGAACGATTTAAATTTTACTAATTTACAAGAACTGGGAAAATGTCGGGAAATTTTTGTCTCGAAAATTTATGACCAGCCTGTATATACGTAGTAGTACTTATGAGTTTACTACACATATGCTACACACAAAACTGTAGCAAAAGTAGAGTTGTCATACATTTTTTATGAATATAATACCAACATCCGAATTTTCAGAATCCTTGTTGCGAAAATACGCATAAAAAGAAATAAAGTGAGTGAAATGATAATCTTGCAACTTCAATTAAAAAAAAGAATTACTCTTTATATTATTTAAATTTCCGATAATTTGTCGAATATTTCTGAGCCGGATCGGAAGTCTGTGCTCTCACAATCGGTAGGGCCGCTTCCCCTAATCCGTCCTCGAACATTAAGGGGGGATTTGCTTTTTTTTTCCACAAAATTTACCGCTTTTTTCGAATTTTCTAGTGAAGAAACTATGCAATGAATCAATTTAAAATTTGTTATGTAGTTTTATTGTTATTTCATGTATGCACAAAAAAATGTTCAATTGTATCCTCTCGAGAATGCGCCTCCTGCCCCTCCCCCTCGTTCACGACGCCGCAGTCACTGGTGTGCACGATTACTCTCTTCTCAATGATCTGAATCAAAAAAATCAAATACCATTTTACTCCATACACATGTAGCTATCGATTAATGAATCGAAAAGAAAAAAAAAATTGAGGATACGGCGATGTTGTGAACTCAAAATGTCGATTTAGCCGAAAAAAAATTACGGATTTTCTGTTATAAAAAAAAAAAAAAAACTTTTCAACCTATTGCTTTTCGATTCATCAAACGGTAGCTACATGTGTATGGAGTAAAATGGTACTTGATTTTTTTGTTTCAGATAATTGAGAAGAGAGTAATCATGCACACCAGTGACTGCGGCGTCGTGAACGAGGAGGGCGGCGGGGGGGGGGGGGGGGGGGGGGAGGCAGGAGGCGCATTCTCGAGAGGATACAATTGAACATTCTTTGTGCATACATGAAATAACAATAAAACTACATGCCGAATTTTAAATTGATTCATTTCACAAATGCTTCACTAGAAAATTCGAAAACAGCGGTAAATTTTGCGAAAAAAATTAGCAAATCCCCCCTTAAATGTCGTGTGGAAATTGATTTGTAGGCCGTGCATAGAGTGGGGAACGCACCGAGCGGGATTATCTTCCCTTACAGTCTCGAGAGCGGTTCTACCGAGATCGCTGACTGTATTTTTCGAGATCGTTCTCAACTTTGTTAATTACTAGGGGCTTTGCCAATGCACGACTCACTTTTCCACGGCTGATAAAGCTTCACCGGCATCCCTATCTCTTTTCACATGGTAGCAACAAGTTCTCTCGTCTCTTTCTCTTTCATTGAATTTGCTTCAACAAATTTCTTAACATTCCGTCGAAGTAGGTGAAGTAGGTGTGCTTCGAGTTGGTTCACTTGTCATGATCTATAATATCAGAAGGATAAAAATATACGTATTCGCATGGTAAACAAATAGATGCATTTTGAAAACTTTTGCGGCTGCGGTCAGTTCGACACCACCAGCATCAGTACTATTTTTACTCGTATTACACTTATAATCAGCCGTAGATTAGATCGATATCCGATGCGATTCATTACCCACGATGTACCCTCATATTCCTGCCAATTTTGTGTAACGTGCTAAACAATACTTTCCCATACCTGCGCTTGCTCTTTTGCGTATTAAACTAGCATTACGATACTGCTCTGAATAGGCAATTACCATCCAGAACAATTTCGATCGTTCTTCCTTGCATTTCACTGATTTTAATCACTTTGAATATAAATTTTGTACGAATTGAGATGTCAATTTATCATGAAAACAGGTGAATAGTGTAAAGATAGGGACTTTGTAAAACCAAGTTCGTAGTGTCGTCGTCGCGTCTTACCGTCGCATGGTGGTCAGCAACCATCCGATACGCGTGCATAATGTTCAAATGTTAATATCTCTGTAACTGGATGCGTTGAAAAAATTTAAAGATAGCAAATTCAAACTCAAAAACTGAGCTCTAATTTGAGGCCTTGACGTAGTTAAAATAAGATTTTGTTGTGAAGTTACATTCACCCAAATATGTAAAAACCGTTACCCTGCAACAAGTTCAGGAAATTTTTTCAATTTAGTTATTGAATAATCACTATCAAATAATATCAATATTTATTTTATCGATGAATAAATGACCACCTACAATATCTAATTCGTAATGATAATAATTATTTATAGTCTTCGATTCTTATTCCACACATATAACTTGTTTGTAATAAACTTGTTTGAAAATGGAAATGAGTAGATATAATACCACAGTTCTGGCTCACAATGGTGGTATACTAATGGAGCTAGCCCCGATTCCTATCTTACTGACAGTCGATATGTTACACGAGAGGTGGGTAAAAATTCCTGCCTTACGGACAGATGGAAAGGTAGGAATTGGGATTGACTCCGTCGGTACGCCACCATTGTGAGCCATGACAGTCGTATTATATCTATTGAAATTAATTTAAAAAAAGTAACGAGCAACTATTCTGAGTAGAAAAAAAAACACATGCAATTCTAATAAACTTTGTAATTTTTTTGAGTTACTGTGTCTGTGTGCATTATAGTTGAAAATTTGCTTTCTAATATGACGAAAAAAGTGTATCGTGAATTTACTGTACCGTATATGCTGTGACGGACCAATTTATTAGCTAAACGATAAGGTAAGATACGTTAGGTACGATAATTGTAAGAAAAGATTGACAGAAGTTAATAACTTAAAGAGTAGGCGATATTTTAGATCGATTCTACAATTAATGAATAGAACAGTAAGAGTGCGAAAATTCGGGTAACAAATAATTCTTACTCAACTAATGATTTTATTGCGGTAAACCAGCTAAGATATTGTTGCGAAAAGTTATCAATTTTAGGAAGTATTCACGAATTTTTAGGTAATTTGAATTGCGAGACCGAGAATTAAGAGATTGTTTGACCGACGATACGGTACGTTCGAGATATAGTGAATTTACTAATTAACGGTAGTTTTAGGTGAAAATCTAGATTACGGTACTTTTGCGGTAAGGAATCGGTTGCGATAGTTAGAGAATTCGCTATAGATAAGAGAATCAACGATACATACAACAAGAAAAGATACCAAAGTTACTCTCTACGATTTGGTTACCGATACTACAAACTAGATGAATCTACGGCCACAGTTACGACAGGGGTTTCCGACGTTCTGCGGGAAACCAATTCACTTATTCTAGACAAGTTATTAGCAATAAATCAAGGTATGACAAAGATAATTATCAGATATAGTAATTATACCTAAGCTCAAGTGTAAGAAAGATATAGCAAGCGTGAGAGCCGTTAAGAGAAGTTAAGATATTAGACAAGATACTGCGATTTTACGTAAAGAATTGCGGTATTAGACGGAAAGAAATTGGCAGATTAGACACAAGAAGTGCGTTGAATATAAGATACCAGATATTAGGTAAGAGCAATCACAAGATGAAGTGCTAAAGTGCAGAGACAAGATAAGAAAGTTAAGGTGTCAATTCTTACTTAAATCATTCGAGATTCAACTGCACATGAGGTCCAAAATTAACAGAAGATACGATAAAATTGAGAAAGGTAGCTAGTCACGAAGTCACTTGTGATAAGAGAAATTAAGCTATTCGAACTTATAGTACGTCGGTAGTCAAGCTACATCAAATAAAAGAAAAAGCAAACATATGTTTCAAGTAAATGCGTGGAAACAAGAACAAGAAATACCTTACCTCAAGAAATATAAACAATGAGATTGTAGTGAAGAGAAGTTATGATAGAAAAGAGAGAACTAGATACGGTTACAATTGATATAGAACCAGAAAGAAAGCTGACAAACGAGGCACGAGTGACGTCGATTCTGATGTTTGGTGAACTGGGGTGAGTCGATGATCGATCTTGACGATATCGCTGACTGTCGTTACGTCACGTGATTCTTCACCTTCAGTAATTGGTTTAATCGGTCACGTGTCTTCTTCTGGATTTCTCTTTGTGCGGTACTTCGTGATTGCGGTAAGATAAGGTGCATTACTCGCATAAGGGGGATAAGGTGCGGTGCGCTCAGGGGAAGATCCTGCTCCGACGTCTCGCTGCTGGTACTCCTCTCACGATCGAGTGCTTCCGGATGATACCAGCGGAGCGTCCTCGCTGGGTGCCGGGAGTCCGAGGGTGATCGTGTCCGCATCTCCCGCGCACTCATGGTTCCACCAGGACAGCTTTCATCATGGCGTAGCTCCACCATCATAGTTTTAGGCTTTACGTCCGTGGTCAACCAGAACGGCATCCTCATCACGGCGTCATCTTTTAGCTAGTTGTGTCATCGCGAAGTAGGTCGTGTGGTAGTCAGGTATCAGGCCGATAAGTCGTCGATAGCAGGAGGTGCTACTGTAGTTTTACGTACGGCTCTGCACGCCGTCATCTAGGCATCTAGCGGCAGTGCGATATTTTTACGATAACTCAGTACCTGTCTGAGAAGTCTTCTTCCTCCGGAAGTCGTTCCATGTTTTCAGGTACTGACCCTGTACGTAGAGTCAAGAAAGGCACTTATCTCTACGTTGGAGTGGTGGTCTATCTGCCTGAACGGTCGTATGACCCATGGAGCTTCCTCGCACATGTCCCAGGTCCTATGGCGGCGATGGTTTTCGTCGTCCGTTGTGGCGACAGTGGTCCTCGTTGGCGTTATGTTCCGGTAGTTATTCTCGTTGACGGTATTCGTAGCTCGCATCAGATGCGTTCCGTAGGCAAAAGGGGAAAATGAAAGAAATTAACTCAACTAGTTAGCTTAGCTTAACGTAGGTTGTGAGCTGGTTTTTCAGGAACATCGGGTTCACATATGCCCCGGGAGTTGATGCCACCAATCAAGATATGCGATAACCCTTGTAACGCTTGTAATAGGTTTGCCTAAAAAAAGTGTTACAATGCATAAAGCTTCCTAATACATGTGTAGTGAATTTTCCGCAAGCATTTTCAACAGTTACACTGTAACAAACATAATAAAGATATATAATCAAAAATATAATATTCAAATGGTAACTGAGTTTGGTCAGGATAATCATAACTTATTGGCGTTGTCACTATAAACTGTCGTGCTGCTCCGACTATAAAAATATGCTTGAGGTCTTATTTCATTATTCGCTATAGTGAAAATATAGTTACGGTGACTATAATGTTCTCTCAGTGTCACATTCCGAAACCCCAAGTTCTGAAAACTCGAAATCCTGAAGGCGCAACAATTCGGAACGTGTGGAGTACGGAAAAGTAAAATCGCCAAGATTTACTTCCCAATCACCTAACATCTTAAAAGACTTCAGGTCCAAACGTCTAAACCCCGAAGGTCCAAAATCCCGAATGAGCAGAAGTCGGAATCGCCATAACTGTGAGTAACAGAATACCAATGTGGCAAAGTTCCGAACGTCTACGTATAAAATCCGCCGTACACATATGCAACAGATGTGATCTTCGAGGACTTGCTGGTTGAGCAAGTCATCGTTCTAGCTATTGGATGTACTGAATATTGCGGCGACTTACAATTTTGGGGATTTGTTTGGAAACATTCTGGCATTCTGAGAATTTATCTTTCACTATTTTGCGACTTCGGATCTCGACAAGTCAAAATTTCAATATTTCTGAATTTTTTACATTCTGTTGACAAACTTTGGGGTATTCGATAACAGAATTTTGCTACTTTGAGTTTTTAGACCCCACCTGGCACCTACATATATTCTGTGGTGTATCGTGAACAGATGCTACACTCGGCAAATTGATTGCAAACAATCGTGTTGTCAATTGAGTTGGTATTTTATAATCACGATGCGAATCTTCTCGGTTTAATTTATGTATCCATTAGAATTACCCAAGGCTGGTCCATTCGTATTCCGCATCAAGATTTTTGTTACCCTTTCAACACTGGCAATTAAGTTGAAAATAACATGAATATTTTCTCGCTCACATTAGAGTGGTCTTTGAAACAGACTTGGGTGAATGTCAACCACGTTGCTGTCTAAACCGGCTTCAAATGAATGAATGAACATGTTTACAAAAGAGCAAATTTGCATCTCACTTACATTTTTATCAACTCTTATAGGATAACATTGATTTTGGAATATTTGAAGTTGTTTTCCTCTAATTTCAGCCAACACTTGAAAAATGGAAACATCAAGTTAATCTTAGGCGTACCATCTTTACTAGTAGAACACGATTTTGATGACTCTTGTTGTAATATTTTACACGGCTATAGTCTTGGTAATTAGGTATTACATACACGGAAAAAAAAATTCAGCTCGTGGAACTAAATATTAGATAGTTACTTGTAAACAGTTCGTCGAACTAAACGTTCTGTTATTGGAAGAGCACTGCATGGTTCGTATAACTGACTGTTAGTCAGCTGTCATAGCTGTACGTTGTTCAGCTCTCTCAGCTAAACAGCGTCGTTCGAAGAGCTAGACCAGAATTTTTCGGCTCCGCTCACAGCGCTTATTATTAAATAGTACAATTATATTGCTATTAGTATTATTTTTCATCATTATTATCATTATTTATTCAGTGTCATTTACGTATTTGAATGGACTATTTAAACAATTATCTATCAACTGTATTTAAATCATACTCATGAAATTTGAAGGTTATGAAATATGTCAACGCGCCAGAGCACAGCGCAACTTACAGCTCTTAGAGCAAAACCATTCAGCTGTGAGAGCTGAACAACTTGCAGCTATCAGAGCTGACTAATATATAGTTGCTGTAACTACAAGATAGACCGTAGAGTGCGTATAGTTACTGGAGCTGTAGAATACAGCTCGCCGAACAGAATTTTTTTTTCCGTGTAGCATTAAGTATATAGTTCTGCTACCATGCGAAATATTGCATCAGGGGTCCACAAATTTTTTCCCAACCATTACCGACAAAAGATCATGAAATTTAGGTTGTTTTTTGAGATGTAGACTTGGAGAAAATTAATAAACCAAAAAATTGTTTAAAAATCAAAGGGCATAGCCGGGTAAGCATGCCAAATGTGCCCCTGATCGGAATGGATTCTGCAAGTGACCTTCTGTTTTCGATAGATTGAATGTCTGGTTTTGTATAACGTTCTGTAATTTTTTCAAATTTTTCCTAAAGGTGCGTCATTGTTAAAAAAAAAAAATTAAAAACCGATATTTTTCCTTCTTTTATGGGCACAACCTCAAGATAATTTTTTTCACATACAGAAATAATGCTGGTGACTGTAATGTGTAATTTTTTTTTTTGGAAGAACGTTTCCGATTTAATGTTAGTTTTGAAGTCTGTGACCATATTGTTCTGAAATATAATATATTCTTCACAAGATAAACTTGTGTATCGATTGTCACTAGCAGCTACTTCCGATCGCAAGTTCTAACGCCGTTTTACATCGACGACTAGATAACATTTCCAATCTTCGGTCTGTTATTTCACAAATAAATACTGAAGCCTCATGATGCAGTCTCATGTAAGGTCGGATCGTTGGAATCCGCAAAAGAAAAATCTGAAGAAAATCCTCGACATGTGTACATATGTCTGCTAGATTCGTGATTTTTTCATAATTTTCGGAGTTAAAATGGCAGGTCTAACGCGAAACGACTGAAAATCGCATTTTTTTTTTGCGATAACTTCGAGAAAAATGAAGTTAGAAGGCTAAAATTTGGTATGGGTCAATCATTCATCAATAGAAAACAGAAGGTCACTTGCAAAATCCATTCCGAGCGGGGGCTCTTTTGGCATGCTTACCCGGCTATGCCCTTTATTCAAGTGAGAAACAAAACTTTCTTAAGGCATCATTTCTAATTTGTAATAGTAGCTGCGCATTGGCAAAGGTTTTTTGAACTTTCTTTGCCCTGATTTCAAGGCAGTTCGGTTGAATTCCACCCAAGCCCATTTTAAGGGCCACCGCAGTTTTATGCCTGTTACTTTTTTTTCCTATAAACTTTGGAAATCAGATGTGTTTTTGTTTTTTGTTATTTTAGCTACTGAAATTTGTATCTTTCAAGTTATTATCGCGCGTAGTTTATTATTCAGTCTTACATTGATGTATTCGTATATTCCTACGGATACCAATAACCACAAACTCAATTACGCGATAATTTTTATTTTGGAAGAAGGACAGTCTTGATCCTTGTGAATGAAGTTGCAACATTGTACCGTCCGACCTCTAAATAAAAAAGCCCGCACTGAGAGCGCTTCCCCACTTTCTCGCTCGCGCATTTCCTCCACTCCGAATTGTTCTCGAAGCTCCAATTATTCGCGTGCGAACCTCTCGATCATGGAGACCAGAGGTAAGGAGGCCGAACGTCTGCCGAACGCATATGGCGGGATCGTCGAAAAGCGGATAGTGAAAGATCTTGTAGTTCGGGATATATCCGCAAGCGATACCAGCGCCTGGTTACGAATAGGATACATACGTGAGGATTGGTTTTGGTAGCGCCGCCAGGCGGGTAAAATCCGCGGATCCTTCATCACTTTCACAGTCCATTTTGCCAGCATTGCGTTCGGCCTCCTTACCTCTAGTCTCCGTGCTCTCGATAAAAATGCTCATCTTACGAGAAAAGAACGATAGAGACAGAGAGAGTCAGTGAGTAAGGAGCCCGCACATAGTGGGGGTATTTGAATTCGTGGAACAACTCTTCCCCGCAGGGGTCTTTGCGTTCTTATTGAGAGGTCGGGCGGTAGAGGGTGTAAGTTAAGTGCGGTAATTTACGACAACGAATACTTATAATCCGATACTATGGTTATTATTTAGCTACAAAACATGGAAGCTACAATAATTTTTTGTTGTTTGCAAAATCACTGTGTGGTGGTTTCAAAAATTGACCGTGACCACGTTAGTTCGATTTCACTCGTCAGAGGTTGTAACGCGTCAAAAATAAGTTGACATGTGAATTTTTATTTGAGTTATTTATGGAAAAGTATGTTCTTATATTTAAACTAAATTGGCGATTAAATTGGTTTTCCCGATTTATCACTGTATGTTCATAGGAACGGAAAAACATTTCAGCAATAAATGTCGGATCAATGATGAAAGCCAATCCAGAAAACCGTACAGGCAATGTCTGCCGCGGGGTGTGGAGAGACATTGAAATTACCAGGCGTGCAAAAACCGTTCAAGGCACGTCCGGTTGAGTTGCACGGATCAGGACAAAGAGTTGTGAGATAGAAATAAATACGTTGTATAGGTGGACAAAATGTCTGCAAAGTCTAATATAATGGCCGTTTCGCCGTTAGTCGTTGGAGGGCAATTTCCGCGGCGAGGCTGCAGAAGCAGCGCCATCCAGAAGGGTCGTAAAATGTAAAGGGAGGCAGTAATAGGGTGAACAGGATCTACGGAAGAGACACGACTACTGGCCATGGACACCGTCGATTGTTCTTCCTTATTCGGAAGCCGAAGGCTGAGCCTAAGCTATTTTTAAACCTAATTATTACAGCGTGCGCCGGCGCAGTTATGGATAAACCTGTGTTAACTCGCGAGGGGTTCCGCTTCTATGAGAGAAAGGCGGCTTTATAACTATTCGTAGAAAACGCTGGTGGATGTATGCCGTTGAAGGTGGCTTTGCACATGCAGCCCGGTTGTCGAGTGCCCACCATTGTAGCCATGTCTACAATCGTCGACAAGACGAAGTAAAATAGCTGCTTGTGCAGTTCTAGGATTTTTATCAAGGAGCTTGCGTACGTATCACCACGACCAGAAGCAAACTTCGGATGAAGAAAAATCGGGTCCTTTACACGCGGTGTTGTGAAACTTCTTTGCTGTTAAAGGGATACTAATTTATATAAAAAAAAAAAACAAATTTTCTTCGTTAAAAATCTGAAAAAAATCACTCTTATACGGTTTTATACTAGAAAATAGATCCACATTAGATCGATGATAGATTATGAACCATTCTAGAGATAAAAATAGTTATGATCTAAAAATTTGAAATTTTTGAAATTTCCTGAGGAGGGTCCATAGTGTGGCGGAAACGTTTCAAATTACTGCGACGTTTCTATGACCTACATATCTTAGATTTTTTGTACATAATTGAGGTCAAGAAATTTGTCTTCTACAATGATTAATGTTTGAGGCAATTCCTATAATCCAAAATACAATTTCTTTACACAAATTAAACTTTTATGCGTATAACGTGCAGCTGTTGAATAGTTGTAGACACCATTCTCGTAACCTCTTTTATAACTCTAAAAGATCTTCATTTTTCCTATAATCGACAATGTGATCTCTATTAAGTAACCACGATGTCGTTACGAATAGCGGGCATACCCTTCAACCGCATTGAGTTTCGGGGTCATGTTCCTATGTCATATTTTCTATGCAAATAACTCAGATAATCTGAAATGCGACTTTTTCATACGTATTCAAATTTTGTGTGTACGTATAGTCTGGTATTTTGAATAGCCTTGAAGACTATTCTCATCAACTCTTTTTCAACTCAAATGCAATTCCTGTATACATATTCAAATTTCATATGTGCATCCTATGCTGCAATTGATATGATCGATAATATGATCTATTATAAAAGTTGTCATATGATTCATTATTAACAAAAACACGTCATTTCGTAAGCGGCCAGAACTGTCGGTGTGTAGAAGAACGTGTTAAAATGTTAGCACAATCTGTTGGATAGTATCTTGTCAAACCCAGGCATCGACTAGAAAAAAGTCGTTTCGAAAAAAACGCGTTGAAAGTTTTAGTAATAGATTTTTTTAATAAAAATTTATAGTTACGCTAATCGGCCATGTCTGGTGCATATAAAAAAGGTATAACTTTCAGCTGATTTGGCTGTCCTTTAAGCGGCCCTTGCGTGTCTTCAAGTCTCAGGGAAAGTTTCGGGACCTACTTTGCGACGGTCGCTGTGCTGTTGCGTTCGTTGTCTCCTTTGCAATATAACTCTGTTGACGTTTCTAATTTTGGTCTAGAATTTTTATAGTATGTTCTTAATATATTTACTTTTTAAATATGAAGAACAAAAATCGAGAATTCAAAATTTTTTCATCGGAATACACCCTCAAATTCTCGGGAGAACCTCAACATCCTGTGAAAAACAAGTTGGGAACTCTATAGCGATAAAGCACATAATGAATTTCACAAAGCTTGAGGGCCGAAGAATTAGACCTGCACATGTTAAAAAATTATTGTATGATGAACACCCGTAACATGAAGACAAGATTTGGACAACGCGGTAGATGCGGATGGCTTCTTTAGTGTTTTCCTGCCAGCACGGATGGCTCAAATAATCCGCGTTAACGACGTATCCAGGTGGCGAACATAATCGAATTGAATTACAAGACGCGTCAAAGTAAACGAAAGAAAATTGTGACTCACATGAACGTTTGAAGGGTTAACCACGATTGAAAGTCTTATGTAATTATAATGAAGGTTGCAATTCTTATAAACAAATCTATTCAAAGTGGCGCAGGTGTAAAGTTTTGTTTCCACGCTCTTATAGTCTGCAATACAGAACTGATAGGGACTTACTTTGAAATTCAATGAAATTAACCATTTTACTTTTCACTTCATAACAGTCTTCGAAATCTGTTCGTCCAAACCGTATGCCCTACTTTGTACAATTTATATATCGTGCAAATTACACAGTATTTCATTAACTATTTTGGACAAATAAGTAAAATGTTAATAAAAGGTAAATCGTGCTGGAATCATTTTTTCAATTGAAAATATCGTTTTTCTGAGATCATCTGGCAATGGCGTTCTTTGAAGAAATTGTTCACGTATGTAGACGTCCACCAAATTACGATACAGTATAATTATCTTTTCTATGTACTATAAGAAACGTGCAGCAAACTATGTAAATCATTTTATGGTTGTTTTTGCACATGAAACTCCTCTTTTCTTGTTTTTCTCCCAGCAGCTGCCGGTGACCGGCATTGCAAAATTAAAAATGTTTCGTGCAATTGACAAACTCGAATGATGAGACTAGCTTGACAGTTAGTTGAGGGTAAAAGGAGCAAAGATAAATAAAGACCCCAATAGCAATCTTCCAGCTATTATTCCTAGGTCTACACGTCTCGATTATCCTCGCAATTACATAACGATCTATTGCTCTGGCGTCCGAGTGAGCCGAGCAGATCCATCCGTCTCTCTTTCTCTTCTTGGAACCTCTCTTTGTCGCGAATGTGAGCTTATGTGACAGTTCCCGGGAGGCAACGGGCGACACACAATGCTCACTTGTTGGGTTCGTTGACCCGTCACACCAGCGGCAAGGAACGAGCTGAGAGCTCGACCCCTTCGCGTCCCAGGTCGCTCGACTCCCTGGTCCATACCGTTATCTACTCAGGGGAGGCGCAGGATCTTCCCCAAGATCCCGAAGAACTTTCTTGAGCTTGTAAGCCACCGATGATCTTCTCCATCGCACTATTATTCATTAGTCCACATTAGTGTCTCTGATGTGTGTAACCCAGCTGCAGAATAAATGGTGATTATAGTATTAGTTCGATAATAAGGTGGTTAGAGTGTCCAGTCATTGTGTACATTCTGGTATCATGGAAAAATTGTACTAATTTTTTTCTTTATCTACGTAGCTTGGAAGAACGTAAAAAAACGAGACGTTGAATAATTAGAATGCAGTTGAATTTCAAAAAAAATACGCTGATGTCCGGAGCGAATTTTGTCGAATCTTACGTCTGCTAAATTTAAATATCCTCATACTTGAAATGAACCTTGGTCAGTGTCTATCGTGAATACTTTTGGAGTAGGTATAACTATACTGAGTTATAATTTCTTAAATAAGCTCAGCTTTTTGACATGTATATACCACGATTTGCAAACGTATAAGTAGTTCTTGTTGACGTGGAATTCATACAGCATATGTATTTAGAATACTTGATGAACTACCGATATGTACCCGACTCAGATTTTCGCGGATTTGTAGCACAGATGAGGGCGGCTCGTGGTTAAAAATACTCTACACAAATATGAAGAAAAGCTTACTTTTGCACCAAGGTCGGGGGGATTTCAATCAATCAAGAACGGAAGACTGACCACTTAACACATTATTGCGATAATATTTAGGTATTCGGTGATAAATAGGTTTGCATTTGTACAGAAGTGTGTCACGATATTGATAGAGGTTCGTTTCAGATAAGAATACAAGTTCTTCGCTTCTTACCCGATGTTATGTTATGTATGTTAGTAGATTTTTATTTCATCGTTCTCTTGCTCTTTTAATTATGTGATATATTTACCCAGCTCGCCTCATCTTCTCCTTCGTATTCTTTATTTTTGCTTTGTGTCGCTATTGCCCTATTGGCTTTTGTTACCCTATTTGGTACGGTATATTCATGTGTAACCTATAATTTTATTGTAATTTGTTCACTGTACTTTCGTATTGTCTAATAGCCTGCTTACAAGCTGCGGCATAAAATTAAACATACATACATACATAGATTGGTTAGATGAGATTGATGTTAGTGACTATATATATATATATATACATTCTCTACAGATTCAATTCAGTTGGGTGACGGTCAGGGATGAAATGATGCAATTTCAGCAATCAATTATGTTTTTTCAAAACGATGTTTCGGCAGGCCCCGCATACCATCATCAGGTTTCTTTAATCGTATCGAGTCGTTACCTTGTAGAAGCCTCTGTGGAGGGTCGGGTTTAAATTCTTGTATTCTTGTGCCATAGGCGATTTCGACAATGTCGTACATGTATCTCTAAATATCGAAGTCCACGTGTCTCAAACGCGACAAAGAACGACAACCCCATTTTATACGCAATTCTGAACAAAAACACTCCAACACATTTTCCTTTGACGCAAAAATAAGGAAATGGCATTAATTCTACGAATTTGCTATCGCGATTTCGTAGAATCCGTGCCATTTCTTAATTTCTGCGCGGCAATGAAATGATAGTGAACTGGTTTTGCTCAGAATTGTGTATAGAATGGGGCTGTTAAGCCTTTTCTCGAGTTTGTGATACGTGAACTTCGGTATTTAGTAACAGATACATCAAAGTCGAAATCGACCAGGGCACCCTGTCAAGGGGTACCTCTTCAGAATACGTGTATGCAAGAATTTCCTTGACGATTACGTCACACCCTTGACTTTGGACTCCTGCCTTCAACGGGTTGATATTTGTTCTCCAAAAGTTTCTATGATGAAAGTTTCACCGATTTGCTGAAATCATCTTTGCAGGTTTCAACTTGCTCGTTAGATTGAAAAGTTATCATCTGGTGTATCAAGTTACAGTTTTCATCGGCGAAGAAAGAACGATCGCCTAGAATATTTTTTAGCGGAATGGTGCCATCAGGATTCTCTTGCCCAACAAAGAATGCATAAATTTTCACGATCTGGAGTGATAACGATTCCTGAAATTGTTGAGCGGCTACTGTTGGAGCGGGATTGGAATTATGAATTTTAACAGCTGTGGAACACTAAAATTGCTAAAGTTTTTAAAATGAATTCAAATTTTCTCGGATATTTCAATCATAAATTAGAGTTAAGTAGACAAGTGAAGTGTTTGAAAGACGTAATCACACAAGAAAAAACGCGGAAACGGTCATAACGGAATAGTATAAAAAGTGCAACATGTGATTTCCAAATATGAAGGAACATGTCAACTGCAATTGAAAGGAGGTCTTACCCATCCTAAAATTATTATCTGGAAAGCATAGAGTTCAATAATGCTTCATTCGAAAATCAATATTTTATTCATAATATATAATATATATATAACAAGTGTTCATAATTCTGAGTTGAACGTATCATAACTTGCGTACAAATATTTTAGTGAAAAATCACTGTGCGTAAAAATGTAACGAGTCAGAATCTTCGAAATACGAATATTCAAAAGATCAACAACTGTGAGAACTAGAGTGTAGAGAGTTCAAATACCTATACAAAATGCTAACAACAGGATACCACCTGACATCACTAGATGGCAGTGAAGTAGTCACCATTACATAGTAAATGCAGTAGTGTATTTGCGGTACTCGAGCAACGGAGTTTGTAATGCAAACACATGATGACGAAGGGTCTAGAAAAAAAACCGCTTTGGTAATTTTTATTTAATTTTTTTTATCACAAACGAGTTAGCGATGTCATTGTTGTGGCATTGGAGAGTACTTTCAGAAAATACCACTGTTGACCTGCCAGGATGATTGTTTTCGAATGTTCTCTGACGAGCAAGCAATCTTAATTTGGAATCTTTGGACGACCTTCGCATACTGGATCCTTCGAAATTCCGAATTCATAGTGTGTGGCTTCTGAAATGTTTTGCCTTGTAATTTCGGACGGTGACAAATTTTGATTCACTAGTTTTCATTTATGCGAACATTATCTTTCTATGGCCCAGCTTGTAGATTACCTAAGCATTCTTATTCACAGTTGTTCTACGTAAGGATTCTATATTCTTGGCGTTGTGAATAACCGTTCTGGCAACCATGTGCTCTAACATCCTTGCATCGTATTATTTTCACCGTCTACTTGGAAGTACTTGATACCTGCCTTCGTTGATCATGTTAACTTTTGGACATACGATTCTTCGTATTATTCACGATAAGAATATGACTTCATAATTTGAATCCTTCGCAGCTTTTTGAAAACGTTTAGCCCAGCAAAGAAAAACACCTTCCAATTCAAATTTTCATCGAAAGTTGCACCTAAGTATTTTACATTTTTAAATTATTTATTGATTCAGTATTAATATAAATGTCCAGATTTATATGTGAGCTGATTACTCCATTTCTAAATGTTGTGTATAATTTTTTGTCGTTATTTAATAATAATTTATCATAGTAGAACCACGAGTTTATTATAACTATGTTTTGGTTCACTTCAGTTTTCGCTGTTACCTACGTGTTTTCTGATACGTATGTCATCTCATCATCTGCAATTGCAGACACATCATCAATTACGTAATTAGATCATTTATGGAGATAATTAAAATCAAGGCCCTAATGTGAACCCTTCTTGGAGGCCAATATTAGTATATTTTTCGGATCTACATATTTCACCAGACTTGACACGTTGTTGTATTCGTTTGTTGAAATAGCTTTTCATTTGTTCTGATACTATTCTACTAAAACCTAACCTTTCCGATTTAAAAAAAGTATTTTCCGATTTATTAAATCAAAAGCTTTTCATGGATTAATAAAAATTGCTTTTGTTAGTTTACTCGTATCAAGGATACTACACAGGGTTGTGTCATTTTAATCAATCCAGTCAAATTTCTTGAAAACCAAAAGTGTGAGTGAAAAATGTTTCAGACAGAAGTCGTATGGTTCGAAAAGAAAATAAAGATCAGAGTGTTAAATTTTACGTAAACGGACCCGCCAAGGTCAAATGAAGGTCAACTTGCTCTTTTTTAAACTTCGTTTGAAAACGAAGACTTTAGCTTCTTTTCGAGTTGCGAAGGCAAAGAACTGGGTGAACGTGAAACCTGTTGAAGGAATATAAAAATGTCACGTGTGGAACGTGAAAGTGAATGAATCAATTCGAAGAACCAGTGTCATATTCAGAACCGCCAAGCATCCAGGAGTAAAGGTGTAAAAAAAAAGACGATTGAACTGCTGTTTGATTAGAAATTAGGATTTACACGATATTGTTATTACTACAATCAATCCCTGATTGGAAAGTTGACCGGTATTTTGTGTTTCTCTCTGGTTATTCTTTATCGGTAGATAGATATATGGTCTTCGATGTCATACATCATATGATGTTTGGTCATGTACCTACTCTCTCAGGTATGTATGTATCAAGTTTGGGTAATATTATTTGGACTAAAAAATTTGAATAAATCTCAATAATACCCACAAAGTCAACACCAGCAGAAAAATTGACGAATTTCAGTGAAGTATGAAATATTGTTTCTCGATATGAAACAGTGTTTTAGCTTCGACGAAACTTATAAGATACTAGCAGCCCATCCCGGCTTCGCACGGGCATATAATAATATTAAGTAATAATATAAATGTTATTTTTCTAGAAACTCACTGTAAACATTGTGTATTTTCTTTCATTATATTATTATATGCCCGTGCGAAGCCGGGATGGGTTGCTAGTTATGCTGTTAAAATGTAGCTTATATGACACGTTCGTAGATTTACCATAGCAGCGCCATCTATTGATTACTTACTCAACCCAGTCGAAAGGTATCGACATCTGTTAGAATCATTTGGAGTTAACAGATAATTGTGACTGTCAAATAATAACAGACAAATAATTAGCAATAAATTAAAATTGCGACTATAATTTGAGATTTAAACTATCCTATCTCTCAAGTTGGATCGAACTGCACATGGTGTGCGTATTTTATTATAATCGGTTAAGTGGTTTAGGAGTCCATTGAGGACAAACATCGTGACACGAGATTTATATATATTAAGATATGCGTCATATCACCACATATACTGTGTAAAATTTTCAAGAAAAAAAATTTACTTTTCAAGAAAATTAGGTATCCCCAATTTTCGAAAAACGAACGTCATCTCGTCAGTGTTCGAAAATCTTGAAGTGTTTCTCAACATTTCAAAAAAATGCAAAAAACCCTACAAAGTTAGACCAAGATCGAGCAGTAGTGACGATTCCTTCCAACATAGCGTTTAAAAAAAAGAAAAATGTTCGTTTTTCAAGTACTTCGTAGCGTGCGATTAAGTGTTTAAACGGCTGTAACTTCGTAGTAAATTTTTTTCTCGAAATCAGAAAAATATGATCGCCTTTTTTCGTTTAAAAACAACATATTTAAAATGGGAAAAATTCCGTGACATCACGATTGCTTGCCCGATTTAAAATGGATTCGGTCATATCTATGAGGTTATATATTTTATGTGGTGAATATAGATTCTCATTGATAATAACAATTAAATAATTTCTGTATACCTACTTTCCGGATATAAAGAAGCATACAGAAAGCATAATAAATGAAGCAGACTGCGATTGATGTTCATTGTGAGCTTATAATGCAGTTTCGAAAACTTTGCATAAAATAAATTTTGAAAAAATCAATGAAGTACACGTACCGAGAGAATATCTTGAAAGTTCGCAGTTGGTCACCACCGACTCGGTACCATTCAAGTTCTTTATCTGTTTCTCGCAGGTTGGCCATCCCATCTTCAATATTAAACTGTGAAAGGTCGTAAAATGATTGCATCAATGACGACGACGATTATTATTCGACAAGGAATGCCCCATAAATAAAACGAAAACGTAATGGTCGTTGTCATCGATGCAATCATTTTACAGCCTTTGATAGTTTAAAATTAAAGATGGGTTGGCGAGCCTGCGAGAAACAGACGAAGAACTTGAGTGGTGCCGAGTCGGCGGTGACCGACTGCGGACTTTCAAGATATTATCTCCGTATATATGAAAGAGAAACCGTCCACGATTTATCGACCAAATATCATGATTTCAGACAACATGATATACTGACGTATTTCAATGATATAAAACATGGCTTACCTGCCGTCTTTAGTCCACGTGCTTCAGCTCTGGAAAAATTTTCGTTCTTACGGAAAACTCTTTCTCAATACTCACATCAATTTTCGGCAAGTTGTTTGAGGCTACCTTCTAGAATTCAATGTCGATAATAATCTCGTGAAAACACTAATTGCGCCTGTGTTGAGCCTTGGATTATGGGTAATTTATAATCGCGAGTAGTTGCAGACGGTCGCTGCTGCCGGGTGCATGCGATTGTTCACTTTCTTTTGTAGACGGATTTTGATTCGCTCTGAGATCAATTGCTGGTAACCCGGTCGAATGATTAAAAACTATGAGTCGAGGGACTTCTATCTCATTTATACTCATGGGCCGAACCTGTACTATTGGTCAAATCTAGCGAGATCCAACACCCGCTTCTATTTTTGTCTTCGTAAGCTTCTCACTAACCTATGTATATTGATCTATGTAACTTCTGCATAAAGACGGTGCCCTTTTATGTTCCTTATAGTCATAAAACTTTCAAGCGTATGTCATATATTTGTAGTCTGAGGACGGAGATCAAAATTCTCCATCAAACTGACGATTTCGACGATGCTTTTCCCAGGGCAAATGTTCTACAGAATACATTCTGCAGACTCGTTCTACAGAATATTTTTCTACAAAACATCTTTATGCAGAAATTTTCCTAAAGAATAGTTTTCTAGTTTTACACATTCAACACAATACCAGTTCGACACAATACACACATAAATTCTGTACTAATTAATTTAAATTAAATGAAATTAAATCAAAATATATATAATAAATTGACGATTAAATATATGGGTTGTACGATTCGATGATTGCTCTGCATGTGCGTTGTACCAAACACAATCTGTAGAAAAATATTTCTGTTGAAACGGGTTTGAAGAATATGAATCTGTAGAACATTTGCCCTGGGGAACTGAATTCTGTATAATCGATGCTCTTTCTTCGAGAAGAATCTGGACAAACGAAGTAGTAGGCCCACGAATTGTAGAAATGAACGTGTAGAACCTCTACTTGTAGAAATGAATCTTTTAAAGCGAATTGGAAGAAACGAACTTGTAGGATCGCCACTTGTAAGAACGAACTTGTAAAACTGTTCTTTTTTAGGATTCATCCGTGTAGAACCGATAGCCTCTGAATGTCTAAATGCTTTAATGGAATAGTGAGGAATGTAAACGTGTTGAACAAATTGGATTCTGGAATAGGTGAAATTGATACATGGATTTACGAGTTTATCTGTTTCGTTTGCGAAGTAGGAGTTGAGACTGGATGGTAATAAGAGGACAGGACAGACACTATAAGGTACTATAAGGAATATGTAAAAGTTAGCAAGTAGAAGCAATAGATAACGAATGGTTGGAGATGATAGGAAAGACGTATGGTTGGTAGGCCAGATGTAACAGCTCCTCACTTTCTGGATTTTTTTAATATATTGTAACGGTCAGATGATACAGCACATAGATGTCAGTTGGGGCGCGACGAACTTGGCCGACGGTCAACGAGCCCGGCCGAGCACATCGGTAGACGGATCGACGAGAGTTGCGAGGGAAGGGTCAGGGGACGACTGCCATGCCAGGGAAACTGCACGAACGACGCACAACTGACGACGACAAACCGCAGATGGTAGAGCCCAAGAGTATAAATTCACCGACGTTTGGTAACTCGACAGCAGAGCATAGCAAAGAGCTTGTCTGGCTCACCCTCTCGTTGGAACGAGTTCAGGTCTCATCAGAAGGCTGACATGAACTTACAAGCGAGGTCATATGAGCTGGGAGTACAGCAGACTTCAGATAAGAGGCCATTCCGTAAGAGGCCAATCGAGTGACTTCCCTTTCATACACACGATCACGCACACTGACATAACGTTCTCCGCCATGACACTCCGTCGGGCCACCACGCCGGCACGTTTTGCGCACACGCTGTAGCGCTTAACGCGCACTCGTAGCGTACGATGAGGGGGTGATCAGTTAGAGGCCATTTCAAAAAATTTCCCACTCCTACAGCCCCGTCAGATGGGCTCTTATCTGAAGTCTATTGTACCAGCCACGTAAGTCTCATCCGAAAATATTCACGCCTTCTTGAGATATAACGCCATGCTTATACACGGTAAGTTAGGGAAGTAGTTGGGCCGGGCAAATGTTTCTCAGCTAGCTCTCGCCTTTAAGGGAACTTGGCGGCGCTTCGCTGTCGCGGATCTTGATACAACTTTAATGCTTAAGGCCGTGTGATAGATATTTCAAACCACATTCCTTGTCATGGCATTATGCAAAATTAGTCATTTTTATCATTATGAAGAACGATTAGAATGAATTGAGGAATCCATATTACTCACTTTAATGTGCGCATAGGGTTATCAGCGTAGTCTACCATACATCATCCAACAATTAGATTTTTTTCATGTTAGAAAGTAATTGAACAGTAATCCCATCGCATAATCTCAAATAAACAGAACATAGTTAGTTCAAATGTACGCGCTCCTCTTTGGTGAAAAATCAGCTCCGTCTATGAAAATATCTATGTGTGAAGATTTTCAACATAAAAATTGGGCCAAACTTGTTCACAAAAGACCCCAACGGCAGGGAAAGAAGGTGAAGGAGCCAAAATCGGGTGATTTTTTTTATTCTTTCTCGTCACTTGGGGTTCTCTAAATTATGGATTTGATAGATTTTCATCGTTAGATTAAAGATAAGAGACATGTATCACATATTATTATGTAATTTTCGTGAAACGTATCCTTGTTGGATCTGCCGTTGTTGCGTTAAGGAGGGAAAAAGAGAAGCTTGCCGGAGAGTAACAACATAGAGTAGGGGCAGGGTGGCAGCAGGATGAGCACGTGGTACGCAGCACGTAGCATCGTGTTTTCTTGGACGGCGGTAAAAATGTTAATTGACAATTGCGTGGCGCCAGTGGGCAGTGGGCAGTGGGTAGCAGCATTGGGGACCATCGGGGACTAGTAACCGCCTACTTACTTACCTGGAGTCCCAACGGCAAACCGGGTGTCTCAAGAGCAACTGTAGAGGACGTTGGGTCAGTCCTATAGGATTTTGTTGGTTCCACTGTTTCGGACATCCAGGAATATTGCTTCGTTTTTCTCCAAGATAACGAAGATGGCATCTCTATCGTTTGTCTGACCTTTTGTGAAAAAACGGACAGTCGAATTGTTGAATCTTGAATATTGAGACTTTTTTTATACGGCTGTGAGTGAAGAAAGCATTTACTCTGACAAATGCCGGTTATTCTTCCTGGTATCTGTATCTGACTCTCGACTTTTATGCTTGTGGCGAGGCTAACAGCTTCTGCCTCATTTCAAGGTGCCTTCTTCATGTTCTAAACAAGGACATAAAACCGCAGCGTGTATAACTACTATTATTATTGTAAGTGGTTGTAGGCGGTTTTTGACTTTGCTTAGAAAATCATGAATCGCGTTTTACAACACTGATCGTAGCACTACGTTTCTTTGTACTGTTATTTATCCTCTTACCATACTTTTTAGCAAATGCTTTTGATAACATCTATGGATGGAAAAAAGGTTGGCTCATGGAACAAAATGAATGATGATTGTACGCATAATACTTATTACAACTATGAGCACTGGTGCATTAGGATTACGTTTTGTTACAACAGCAATATTGTTTTGTCGCGCATATAATTGTTTCTGTAATAGTACGTAAAATGACCGAGAAAGATAATTGTTAGTTACTGTAAAAAGAATTTTTTAACTCACACGGTAACTGTCCCGGTATAGCTGTGGTAGTTATACGCAGGGTACGGGGAACACACAGCTATCTGAAATTACTTTGTGGTTTCTCATACGGCAATCAGCGAGCAGCGACATCAGCGCGATAGTACGAATTGTTCAGCTCCTGATGCTATATGGCATCATTCAGGTACGCGGAGTACGAGGAGCGCTAACGTTTCACCGCTGTAGCTAGACAGAAAAAGTGTGGTACCCGAAGACTCGATTATAGCTTCAAAAACCAGAAACCTGGGTGGCAGAGCACAAGGATCCTAATCCGTTTTCTTTATTTGAACAATTTGACAATTAAAGTAAAATAAGCTAATTTGTTTAATTCATTATAAATAGAATTTCACAAGGGAGTGTATGTCCTCATAAGGTGTAGACGGCATATGCCAAACCAAACATTGCTTACAATTCAAATAAGTAGAAATTACATGGTTATATCTTGGAGATTGTTTGGTACACAGAAAGTTATAAAAAGGTGAAATAGAGATATTCTGGTTCCTACCGTTAAGTTAAAACATTTATGAACTTAATAAACCTAATGCTTCCTGATGTTTTGATATTGGTTATGAAGGTGAGAAAGTTTTGGTTATGATTAACTAGCTCAGGTACGTATTTTTTTCTGCTTTTCAGACAGGTTATTAATCTATGAAACAGAGTATTAGGATCAGAGCAATATTCACAAAAAAACGGTAGTACTAAATTGGTGTCTTCCTTTCTTAGTCACAAATCTAGTATTGATATCGTTGCATAATCTAATTTGTGCAATGATCTTTTTTTCTTAAAGGGGCACTCTAAGATTAGGGTAATTATTTCTCTTTTCTTTATCAAATACAAGAGGGTATATTGTTAGTGAAGTTGAATTTCTACAATGTAAGTAATCGCTATCTCGGATATATTTGTTAAATCTTTCAATAATATAATTTTTTCCGTTTTTGAGAGTATCAAGATTGATATTATTTCACAGCTGACCGGCATTAATTTTCTCAAAGACGTGACGTCTCACCTGTAAGTACCAATTGCATTTCATGTCCACTTTAGTAAGTGACGCAAGATGACGCGTTATGAAGAGACTATTTTTAGCATAACTATATTGTGGCATTTCAAGTAATCTTTCCACAAAGTTTAGCAAATGCTTAAAAACTCTAGTTTTCAGACTTATATTGCCCGTTTCATGTTTAAGGGGGGAGCCTGCTTTAGAGGCTTCAAAAAATCGTATTTTTTTTTTTTTTGCATAAATGTCTTCCCAAACTATCCAAGAATGTGTCCCTAAAATTTCAGACGCAAATTCGAAATATTTTCGGAGTTACAGAAGAAATAGTGAGCAAGCGTCGAGCAGGTATACGAGCGGTTTTTTGAAGTTTTCAACCAGTTTTTTGAAGAGTCTGAAGGGCAACTCTATGGACCAGGAATCGCTGATTAGCATATTAATGCGGTAAGTTCAAGAAAATTCCGATTTTTTATGTACGAAAACTTTGACGCACGATTTCTCCGTTTTTCATTTTTACGCTTTTTCCTAATCGGCGGGAAAGATAGGGAAAAAACTAAACGTCCTATCGAAACGAGACAAATTGCATTGTACTCGGGATGAAATTCTCTTCTAGTTGAACCTAAAAAACCTTAAGAAAGTTAAGATTAACCCACTTTTTAAACAATCTAAAGTGAATTCTTTCCCCAAGAAAACTGAATTTTTTTTTTAATTTACGAAAAATTGTTGAATTTTTCACTTTTTGTGGAATTTTCTTGGTTTAACTAGAAGCTATACTATTGAGAAGTAAAAATTTTTTTGGTTTCTTTGTTTCAGATGGAAATTGCGACCTGCACCTTTCCCGCCGCACGACAAATGCATACTCGAGACGCCTCGGTGAAATGCTTTTACCAGGCATAATATGACATGTATCCTAATGAAAAAATTCGAGAAGACTGTTGAAATACATAACAATAAACTCTGAAAGTTTCGTTTCAATCGGATATTTCTTTCGTTCCCAAAAAAATCCTCGAAAAAACCGATTTTTTGAAGTCTCTAAAGCAAGCTCCCCCCTTAAGGGCATAACACGGAGTGTTGTTTGGTAGAAGTAATAAACCTCTGATAAAGTTATTTTATATTCCTTCTAGATTTTCCATATATTGAAGTTACCATATAGGGGCAGAGTATAATGAAGGAGAGGAGATACGTCGGCGAATAGTTTCGTGCAGATCCCCCGATTTAAGATTTTGATCTTACTGAGAATCAGAACAGATTCGGGTATAACTTAGCTTTATTAGTAAATTTCTTTGAGGCAGTCTGAAATATTTTAGATTGAGTGGAAATGACCCCTAGATAGGTGTACGATTTGGCAGAATCGATTGGATTCCCCTTGAAGCTAAAGATTTGAAATTTTATATTATGGCCAAAGCCACCCTTTTGAAAAAAAAACAGTTTTTATTTTTATAAGATTCAAGCCCATTTGCCTCGAAGTACGTCTCCTAGCATTTTATCATTCTTTCGAGCCAAACTGATGAGTACTAGAAATATCATATCATCCACAAAGGCTAGCATGATTCTTTCTACCGCATGGTTCAGAGAAACTCTTCTCAGATCCCTGGAAATAAGAAATGCCTCAATGTCAAACATGTAGAAGGCAAAGAGCAAAGGACTCAACACTTCGCCCTATAGTACGCCCAATGAAACTAGACAGGGATTAGAGAGCTCATCTGACATTTTGATTCTTAAATTCGCCTTGCTGTATAAACTGGCTAGAATGTTGATTATTTTCAACTGAGACCGAGTGTCTAGAGCTTATTCCATAGAGAGCTGTACCAGACTGAATCGAAAGCACGCTTCAGGTCCACAAACATGGCATAAAGTTTACCTCCTTTTTTTCTTAAGTGCGACTGGATTAAGGTATTTAAAGTAAAAATAAGATCATATGTAGCCATGTTTTCTTTAAAACCCGCTTGCGGTTTCGGTAATTTATTATTTTTTTCCGCTCATATATATATACTCTTTCATGCATTATTAAAGTAAATACTTTCATGGTGGTATTGGCTAACGCTATTGGGCGTTAATTGGCCGGATATAGCATATTTCCCTTTTTGCGTATCATCTGCATTAAAGTTGAGTACCAGCAGACAGGGCCTGTTTCAGTTTCCATTATTCTATTGAAAAGGCTCAAAGTATATTGCAACCAGTTTTCCGGAAGGTTCATAAGGAACTCGTTTGAAATTCCGTCTGGTCCCGAGATCCTGCAAGACTTTAAGTGTCCTATACTCGTGCATAATTCGTGCAAAGTGCATAGGATCACTTAGCTCGATGTTGACATTACGCTTAAGTCTTCGAGTCAAGGTTTCATAAGGAGTGGGATAGGGATTCGCAAAGTAGGAGGTCCAGACGTCTAACTCAATATGAGTATCAGAGGCACCTTTAAAGTTCCTTTTTTTATGCGTAATTGACCAATAGGTTTCTAAATCCTTTGTGTCACATAGGGCGTCTAAGAAAAAAAAAAACAGTTACGGAATTTATTAAATTCTCTAACAAATGTTGGCTGTAGTTGTTCTTTCTTCTCTTTTTTTTTGCAGAATTAGTGGCTGATTGAGCTTTGAGCATTTTGTATTGAACCACAGCTCTCTGAAGTTGAAATGATTTTTTGCAGGTTTGGAAAGATTGATGTCTATTGACAGTCCAAGTATTGTTTTTTTCAGGTTATTGTTACTTTCATTTAATGAGCCATTGATTTGTGAGACATTGGGTGAATAAAGCACGGCAAGGAAGAATTATTCTGCCTCGCTTTCATCCCATCTAAGTATTTTATTTTTATTTTTGTTAAGTAAAGTACTGATATTAGTGCTAACGACAACGGCGGAATGTCCTGATCTCGTAATAACGTCCCAGGCTTCCATATCGTTTATAATTAAGAGGGCAGAAAAGTTGCACATGGCTAAGTTAATGACTGATAACCCGACATTGCTGGCATAAATGAAATTTGCCGGATGGTCGCCGGCGGTGCGGCCATTCGGTACTATAAGGTTGTTTTTTTATAGGGAATCTAGGAGGCCCATGCCTCTTGAATTTATATTATCGTCAGAACTCAGCCTTTTTTTATGTACATGGTTGTAGTATTCTATATATTCAGCTTCTACATTATTTACTCTACTAATGCGGGCATTGAAGTGATCGCCTATGATGACACAAGTATTCAGGATTATTTTTTCCAGGTTTAATATATCAGTTGATTTGCTAAAGACTAAGCCAATATCAGTAGTTTGATTTATATGTACAGAGACTACAAGTAACAAGAATTATTTATAAGAGAGTTTGATTAGAATGTAGTTATCGCTAGTGTGTAAGGATTCCACGTTCCTATACATATCTTCTTTGTAGGTGATTAAAATACTCCCACTTGCTCGAAATCTTCGCGTTGACGGCTATTCTTGTGTAGTTTTTGGAGAGGGTCAGTCCCGGTTCCGCAGAGAGCCATGTTTGAGTCACACAAACAAAGTCTCCTTCATTTACAATTTAATTTATGATTCTAATATTCTTAAAGGCAGTTGCATTCCAGAGGATAAATTTGAGGGGGTTAGTTTGGGGAGGTAGTTGTTAATGCGTGGAAGCTGGATCATGTTCTTGTAATTTTTGTTAAAGAAATGTCGCGATTTTTTGCTACCCTTGGGACTTTTTGTAAGAGGGCAGACAGAGATTCCTGCCCCTCGTTTGTTTATGTTGTTGGGTGCCACGGTAATATCCGAGGTCACGCTGATATTATCTTCTATTCCGTCATCACTGTCGATAGCGCTTTCACCGTTGTTTTGTTCGCGCTGTTTATTTCGGTTAGATATGCGCATTTGTCGGCTGAGGAATATTTATTCTCATCAATAAAAATATAACGTTTCTTGACCGAGGCACTAAGTTCCAGGTTCGTAAACTGCTTCTGTAGTTGTGTTACGTTCTGGGAAGAAATTCTGGCGAGAAATCTTGACATGAGTCGCAAAACCAAGGCTTGTGATGCAAATTTATAAGATTCTCCCTCAATAAGGTCACCATAATTGACAAAGTCAGAATACTTGTCTTCAGTTACATCATAAGCAGTCTCTGCGTGTATTGACATTGCATCCAATACCAAAGATATATTCCTCAAAGAGGGTTATTTCTTAGTTTCTGCCTTCAAGTAATGAAAAACTTCAGTTAATAAACCCAGCTCACAATTATATGACAACATCCATTTCCTGATGGTGAATGAGGCAAATATAAATATTGTCGTTGGGCCTCATAGGCCTTAGGCGAATAGAAATAAACTGTCAAGGTCAACTGCATAATTTTTATAGGTACTGTCTATGAATCGTTATAGCATTGTTATTGTTAATCTCATTTAGCAAAAACTGCAAATCATCAGTTGTGATGAAAAGTAAAAACGTTATTTGCGGTATTCACGATTTTGGGTTGACAAGTCATCTGAAACCAAAGAAAGCATTGAATTCGTAATTAGTAACATACAACACAGTTGGCTACGAACAAAAGAGAAAAAAATCCCAAAATGTCGTCTGTTGGAAGTCTGAAGATTAATTTCAAAGGAAAACATTAACTCTTTGAAGGGATTCACCTTCTGCAGGTTGTATTTTGATGGTAGAATGGTTGAATCTGCATAAAATGGTGTGGTGATCCAAATGTTTTGTAAAATGTCTTTCCTTGAAGTAATAAAGTTTCAGCAATATCTGTAAAAGCCATCGTGATGAAATCTCTTTCTCTACATTTCAGTAAGCACCGCAAAGTAGTGTAAACAAAAGTTTTACCTGTACATCTGAGACCATCGATGTCAAAGTACTTTGGTTTGTGACAAGCTATACTATTTAATAAAAGCAATGCGATATCCATAAATTTCTTTCCTCTTCACTTAATTGCCGGCACTCTGCCCTCCTATTTCGAAGTAATCGCCAAGTAAATCATTATTGATTCCTATTATTTCTCTAATTATCTCCATTGGTTGGAAACCCGATTAACATCTGTCGTTCGTAGTTAGCATACTACTGGTTTTAGCATGTGCCCACAATTTACTGAGTTCAAAACAATCTTTACATATCTAGTCTTCAGACATTTCAATTTTATACTATCAGGGAAGATTTTTTGAATAACTGATGGACAATGAATGAGAATACGAACGAATGTTTTTCGAAATTGTTTCGGTATCATCTAAATTATAGCTTTATACATTGTTCGTTACCATTCGCCTTCATCTTCAATCAAACCCAGCGCCGAATATGTTTCTGTAAATATCTGGTAAACATTACAACAAACAGTTTTGTGCTTGTTGAAACTTTTTGCACCTGTAATTTTCAAAAGCAGCAGTCGTAAATAGAATAATTCTACTTGTATTGGACCGACTGAATACCTTCTACCAATGAGATTCAACCCTAGAACACATCTGACTTTGGAACTGCGTTCTTAAGGTACAAATTGACATTATCGGCTGGTGACCGTGACCATAATTCAGTTTCACTATCTGCCATTGCGCAGAACAATTGAAAAAAAGAAATTTGCGTTTTCCCATGTCCTTACATGTTTACCATTCATTTAATATTTTTTGAATGAATAGTAACAGGGGGTTCCAGAATAGTAATATAAGACTGGCTTGCTCACCCCATGCATTCAATTAAAAACAATCTACTAACTTGCCCACTTTTTCTAGATTACTCTTGCGCTAACTGTTGGTTATGTGTTCGTGTAACATTATTTCTCTATCCGTGTAGCTCCCCGGCACATGCCTCTTACAATCAGCCGGCCGCATAATGTCGCTTACTGTCTCGCGGCACTAGTAGTAGTTTTATCCGATCAAGTCTCGCGGGTCTTAATCGTTTTGATGAATCACGGATCGAAATATTCAATAAACTGAAATATGGTAGATTTGGCAAGATTAGAACTTCATATAACAATTCATCGGTTATACTTTACTTATTTTAAAAACTTTTTAAGTTTAATAGGAAGCATACTGCAAACAGGATCAAATTACTATTAGCTTTGCGTAGTGGCAGCGACATTTAGTGGCCACTTTCCTTTACGGTGAATTGGGTCTAGTGTCAGAAAACTGATTCCGTGGAAATCGCATGGGAGCTTGTTTGCATTTCTGTTCGTGGCAACTGCTGGTTATGTGTTTCTGTTTCGTCTGTCATAATTGCGTCGAGACCTCGCGTGTTACCCTAACTTGAGATTTAAACTCACCGTGATTCTTGTTGTGTTTATTCGATGAAATCACAATTTTATGTGTTCTACAGTAGAGAATATTGTCTAACGAACCATTTACGACTCTCGCATGAAATAATCCGTCAAACAAAATCATTTGAGTATTTGGACAGTTGTAATTATAAGTCAGCCACTCACAACTTCATAAACTCGCAATCTCGCAATGAAACTCGCACGTGTGAGATGAAGCTCACATCCGTTCCAAATTGAAGTGAATACGTACTTTCAAAATGAATTTTTACAAGAATACTGTACCATCAAAACTAGATTAATTGGGAAAAATTGGAGTTCTCGGTATGGCCATTTTTTAACCATGTTTCATATTCGAGTTGTAATAAGGTTGAAGTTTGTAACGTTAACGCAATAATTTCAAGACTGGAAACTCAGTGGCTATTGAAGAGCCATGGAACAGGGAAATGAAGTACAAATTACTTCTTGGGCGATAAATTTCATACTCCATCATTTTTCACATTCACATTTAATAGAAGCAGTAGCTACATGTTTTTTCGACACATTATGGACAATTATTTCCATCACCAGCGACTGACTTACCGATAGGTAGTCGACAGCACCAACATCTTACTGGCGCTTTTCCATACCATCTTACCGAGCCGTAAAACTGTGATAATAAATACAATCTCGTAGTCCTCGCATGACGTGGGTGTTGTCCTAGGTCGGTTGCTTCGAGCGTCGTACAGCGTATCTTATTTATAACCGGGTGAGATAATTGGTGAAAATGAAGTGTGTCTACTTGCCCGGCACCTCCATTCGGCCGTAATTAAAGCCGTAAATCTGTTCGGAGTGATCATTCCGAGGGTACAGAAGAGGTGGAGGATGACGTACTGCACAGGTGGGTGGGGGTAAAACCATTTCGTAACACTGGTAGAGCACGTTGCATGCAGTACGGCTCCATCGACTACCGTGACGCCGGAGATCTACTAGTTACGTCCGGATGTAGGTGCGCATACGCACACCAGGCTGTTGTTGGAAGCGAGGCGCGGTGGTTAGAGATGGGGAGAAAGAACATGCGGCGCACATGGGTTTCTGATGGTCGTTTACCTGGGGCAGGGCTTGACTGACGACCCAGCCCACCTCAAGGACACGATCGGATGCTGTAGTATTACCACACCAGTCACGACCTCGGATTATTTTCAGAATCGCGACTTTACGCACACTCACAATCAGAAAAACGTTCAGATTAAGCAACAAAAATGTTGTCACCGTGAATGAATTTCAGGGTTGATACAATAGGGTGGTCCTTAAAAAGTTCATTTCCTAATTTCGACTTTCTCACCCCTCAAGTCGCCTTCAAGCAATTCGAAAATAGTTCCCTAATTTTTTCAGATTTTTATCTCAACTTTAACCCGTTCCGCCAGAGCTGATTTCTTCATTTAACACTTTTCAAGGAAATAGTATATTTACCTCGATATTTACCAATCGGATTTTGATGAAATTTGATACAGGAGGGTTTCTCGGGTCGCTGATTACGCATCTGAACTGGAATTTTCGAAATTCAAAATGGCGAATAAACATCTTAAAAGTCACTTGGTATTGCCATATTGGGTTCGCCATTTTAAATTTAAAAATTTCCAGTCCAGATTCCCAATCACAGATCCAAAAATTCATCCTATAACAAATTTCATCGAAATCCGTTTGGTAGATTTAGTGTTCCCTTGAAAGGGTTAATTGGGGAAATCAGCCCTATGGTGGCACGGGTTATAATGGAGATAAAAATCTTAGAAAGTTAGAAAATTATCTTTTAACTACTTAGAGCCGATTTGAGCGGTGAGATAGTCAAAATTCAAAAGTGACCTTTTTAACGACCATACCAATATACAACGAACCAAACGTTGTGTCGGACCGACCAAAACATTAATCGAAACATTTTGTACCCAAAACGAAAATGTTTTTGCCCTCGCTCAAAAAAGGCTTTGCACCACAATCATACGCATTCTGTTGCAATTGAAAAATCAGATCTATCAATTGAAATCATTTCGTAAACATTGCGAAATGATCCACATCAATCAACGACAAAGAAATATGCCATTGTGAATAAAGAGACTGATTCAATGATATTTGACCACGAATGATTTGGTTCTGCTGATTATATTGGACAGATGTCTGGAGTCCCTCATAATCTAAAAACATCTGAAATGTAACAAAATTCACCAAGTTACCAAAACCACATCACAATAAAAATACAAAAACAAATTATTGTTGGGTATTGGCAGTTTCTGTTATGAAATTAAGAAAAAACCCCAAGCCCTAGGATCTCGCAGCAAGTATGGTTCCGTCGTGAAGTCGGACCTCGCTATTTCGTGTAGTGATATCGAATCATTATTCCAAGAGCTGCGTACTTGGCGGGCACATTTACTTGGTATTTTTTATCGAAAAGATTATACTTGTCGTATCGCCTGTTATCCCGTGTAACAATGTCGTCTCAGACAATAAAATCGACATTTATCATCAAACAAATGAACTACATTTTCGTGAAGAAAGAACGACAGAAATTATCGATGAGAAGAATTAATGGACGACCACAGGAATCGAACCCGGGTAAATAATTCACATAGTATCCAATGGTCCTGGTAATGTCCTTGAATATTGCTTGTCCTTAAAAAGTCCTGGAAATATCCTTGGATTTTTTCTTGTTTGCTGCGAATGATATATTTATTTGTGTTCATTAAGTAACTATTTAAAAAAAGTCGATTTCTGTCATGAATCGCGTTTTCTGTTTCTCCCTGCTAACAGATTATAGTAGAAATAACGTATATCACGTAGGTCGCGTCGATTTTGTACAGTGCCTTCTTTCGTCACAGGTATTCTCCGATTTGTCTGATCGCTAAAGTAATATTTAGGTAATAATCATCATTTCCGTGTATTTTTATTTTTCTTGAATGTCCTTGAATAACCTGAAAATGTCCTCGAATTGTTCTCGAATTTGTAACGAATTTTTTATTGGACACTACGATTGACGGCTAGTTCTCGCCTTTAGGGTAACTTGGCGACGATTCGCTGCCGGGAATCTTGATAACTGCTCATTTCAGTTCTTTTGCGAAAAAGGATTATCGATGGGTCACAGAGAGTATTTTGCCACTTTAAAGACCGTTCTGTAGATTTACGATGTCAAATATTATTTGATAGCTTTAATCAGCTAGTGACTTTCATGATTTTGTAAAGTCAAATAATCACTACCCACCGAATAGATTTAATAAACTTCGCGAAGCAATTCGGTTTGATTTTACTAGCGGCTGCTTCAATATTTTGACAACATAATGCAAAAAGTATTGTTTCGTTAAATCGACTAAATCAAAATCAAGATTTCGCATTTAGAAGCATATTTTATTCAATGAAAATTTTTTTGCAGTCTTAAAACAGTTATATCATACATTTTAGAAAATCAACAGTGGACAAAATAAAAAATTGTTCATTTCAGAATCTTCAATTTTGTGTTTATATTCGAAAATATCCCGTCACTGTCATGGTGGGAGTTCGATTCGTCTTTTTACGCAAAATTCTAGTAAAAATTGATTTTAGATCATGGCAAATTTTATCCCAGAACGAGTCATCTTTGAGAACAAAATGTAATGAGTTTTCCACTGGTATTTTATTGAAATATTTGACACTTGATTAGTAAAAATAATTTTAATCAAAAAAATAAATAAATAAATACTGTGAAAATACTTCAACATAGATTTACTTTGAAAAGAAGTAAGTAGACAAAAATTATTGCGAATCTAAATTCAGAACCTTTTCGATTCAGGCGAGAATTACCTGTGACAAATATAGCGTTAGGTTCTGGGAGAGCGTCTGCGAGAGATCTTCGATTCGCTGCTTGATTCAGATTAAATTTAGGTGCACAAACCTTTCGATGTCGATGCGTGCGAATGCTGATGTTCGGATCGTTCAGGTTTCTGGTTCAGCTCTTCACTATCTGTGAATTCGGTTATTTTAGCTCTTGCCAACTATCACTCTTCGTGATTGAAACAACTCTCTTTACGCAAACACTTTGATGTAAAATACACATTTATTAATAAATAACAGGTTCTTTCCGATCAATTCTTAACGTTAGGTGTTAACCTAATCGACAGGACGTTTTGTCTATTCGCATTCTAGGAGTAGAGGATGTTTAGGCATGCTTACGAATTTCCTGCCTCACCTGTTTGTTTTATTGTCTAAAATGTGTTGCAAGATTTTATTAATCCGAATCTGATATTGTGCATCCTGTGTGCAGGTTATTGTTGAAAAAATATATGTATATATGTATATGTGTATATATATACATTATACACAGATATACTACTTGGCATTATGTAGTTACTAGTTGGATTGCTTGATCACAGATGGTATGATGCACTAAAATTACGAATGCAGTTGGGATGTACATTATGATGGTATCTGTGTGGATCGATATAGATCTAAGACCTTATGGTAAGAGCGTTCAAACCACGATTACCGGGTGGGACGTAACAATGGAATGAAATGCTGAGATAGTTACTTTGGGATGTTGGAATCTTAAAATCAAGACAAATGTTCGTTCCACCTTGCACTATGAAATTACTTCTGGTTAGTAATTGATTGTACACGACTATTGACGTCATGTTCTTCTCATAGGTATTACTCGTACACCCTTGAATGGGAGACGTGTTTCAATTTATAAAGTACTGTCAAATTACAACGGGAGAGGATCGTTTTTACAGAGATCATTTCTACAGAGTTCGTTTCCACTGAAAGTGACTACGTTACCCTTGAAACCTCGAGTTAGTTAGGCTTCTCTTTCTGTAGAAACGAACTTTGCAAAAACGATTTCTACAAAAATCATGTCCTCTCGTTACAACAGACACAATATAAGGTCTTTTCTACTTACTTGAATACAAATGGAAAATTATACATGTCTTCAAAACCGTTCAAGTCTCACAAAGAACTTTAGAGTTCTGTGAAGAACACCAACGTTTCACTAGTAGCCAGATTAGCAATCGAATCAAAGTACGAAACTAAACGATACGTCTTCTTATATTTGATATTATTCCGAACACTATCTGCGTTCTACCGGGAGGGCAAACGCGGCGAACTTGATGGCTTCAACATGGAGAATAATAGCAACATTAAGTACGGGAATCACGTTGGACGTACTGCTCTGTATCTACCTTTAACAGCCAGTTCAACTCTGGTGTGACAGCCTGCCCTGGTGTCTTCCAGCCTAATGACATGCTTTCCGAGAACTGATCGATGCTAATTAGCGATATTAGTAATCGCTAATCGGTGATTAGTAATTAATACAAATTACCAGTCTCCCGGCAAAACGTGAAGATGCAGAGTAGAGTGGAGCGTTAGATTGCATATATCCAGGGAGTGATCTGAGCGTCTTGCGCTTACGAAAGATGGTAATCTTCGTGCCTTTACCTTCTCGCCGGACGATACGACGGACGCTCGGGGCGCGAGGACGATGGGATGTTAACGAACGGCGACATGCAATTATACCGACAATCTGTGGAATCTGGCGGGTAATCGATAAATGGATCGATGAAAGAACGGGAGACGTGATTGTGCAACGAGCATGTTGCGCTCCGGCAATAACTCACCGCTACCTCTAATCGCCTTTCCGCTCCGCTCTGCTTCGATCAGCCGAGTCCTGTTCATCTGCGATCACGATCGATCGTTCTTGGAATCATTACTTTCTCTTTCTTCCCTCGTACTTCTGCCATCTCTTTATTTCAACGACAACGAAGCTCGACCTTGTCTCTTCGAAACGTGCTAGTTCAGGGACGATGCGCATCGGTCGAAAATGACTCAGTACGCGCAGATAATGCGTGAATTTCAATATCTTTGTAAAGAGGCATAGTAGACACATTTCGACGGACGAAAATTTTGGGTGAAAGTCTGAGCGTGGATTTCAGACCTTGGAGTAGTTGATACAAAAACTCGTACATGTGCAACACTAGGATTCACATTTCGCCGTCCTCACATTACACTCTTCCGCGTTGATCTCATCCTTTCAGTCATGTCATGAAAAGTGACGATCAGGTAGATCCTTTCGTAATAACCAATTCGCTATAAACAATTCATAAAATAGAACTTATCTGTTTAGTATTAGGTATAACTCTTTTTTTTCATCACCGATCGAAATCTACAGAGGTTTGAGACTGCATAACCTGTATTGAGTCTAATGTGAAAGCAGAAGCATAAATGTTATTCAATTCATTTTAATGTTTTCAATTAAACAATTTCAATCTCATAACGCGTACTTGTCAAATTAGAAAATGTAGGGTGTCCAAACTCGCAAGCATTAAAAATCAAATTTATTCTCTCTGTTACTTCAGTATCCAAAGAGATTCTAAGTGAGAACGAGTGAGAATCAAAAGTATTGTACAATATTCAGTTGAAGTTTCAATTTTATTTGCATACAAAAATCGCACTTTGCTGATAATTCAGACCAGAATTAAGATATTCGAGTATTCCAAAAACGAAAGTTGAAATAAATACGTATAAAAAAATTTACGAATAAACATAAGCCAATGTGTGGAAAAAATAAAACTGATAATAATAATAATAACAATAACAATAATGATAATAATATTATTTGCTATATAAAGAAAGTAAAAACCGAGTGTTGCATCATCGAAAAATTGTACGTTAAATGAAATGAAAGGTAGCCTTTTTTGACACGAGAAAGACATTATATTCTATGTATCATTACGCATTTTCAACTCATCAAAAGATCTGTAATTTCTATGGCCGTGTAAAAGAAATAATTGATTTCAAGTTTATTTTCATAATTTTTTGACTCGTTTTGACTCGTTTTTGACCAATGTGCGACGTGCCTACCTGCCTGCTGTCTAATTTCTTGTTTTTGCGCTTAGTTGATTATTAAATCACGCGCTGTGCTTAATGTCCAGTTAAGGAGAAATTTCTAACAATTTATTATTTATTCTTACTGCACAATATTGAACAGAAATGAAGTTGGTGTATGTTGACTATTACGATATAATGGCGAGAAAAAAAAATGAATAATAAACATTCTACCTCAAACAGAGATGACCCTTCTGGATGGGTTTGTTAGAGAATATAAAGTAAAGAATTGCATCGGCACACCATTTTACAATACAACGTTTCGTCAAGTGCCTTATTCATGACAGCGCAGCCTGGAAACCGTTGCTCGGATTTGAAGTATGTTATATCACATCGCCACTTTGGCCCTGTATTCCGAACACTTTGCTTCATTGCTTGACCGTCATTGGCAGGTAAAACGGAAGGTTTTGTCACTCGCGGTTGAATTTAAACGTTCATTAGAATCAGGACTTTGTATCAAGATTCGCGACAACGCAACTCCACCAAGTTACTTTAAAAGCGAGAGCTAACCGAGAATCATTTAATCGGCCCAATTTGTAATTACTAATTTTTTTTGGGAAAATGAAAGAAAAAAAAAGAAGACGTGAATTCGATGGACAGGCTTAGAAGACAATATTAAGAGAACGATAATAAATACGAGTTTGACTCTCTGTTGAATAAATTAAATATAAATAACATGTAAATGAAATATAAATAAAATATGTGTAAAATAGTCGACAAAATTGTAAAGATAAAATAGTATAGATAAAATAGTTCGAATAAACAGATTGATAAATGGTAAAAACAAAAGCGCACACATAAAAAAAAGATCAAAAGTTATTCATTCACACATCTAAACATTGACACAATTTAAAAATACGCCTTCAATACACAAGACGTTAAAATTAACTGGTCCCTTGTCTTTGTCGTCGAATACCGTTGCACCAGATGAATCACTTGCCAATCCAGGTATTATACTCTTCTCCGTCGTTAATTTTTCGAATTTACCAGTAGTTCAAAATTTATATACGTTTCACAAAATGAAAACTACCTCGTTATTAATATTAATATTGATGATGCATATCCGCATTTCAATATTAGACGGTCATTGACTGTCTTACGAGCTTCGCACCAAGAAGCGTAAGATACCATAATGTAAACACTTACAGACATTCTTACAAATCTGTGTCTTGAAGAGGAAGAACACTTTCTATATTCACATATACTATCACAGCACAAGAAAACAAATTTGAACTTACTGGTAATGAGAGGAATTAACGACATCAGAGTCAGGGCGGCTAGGTGGTCTAGTGGAGTAAGGCTCCGGCAAAGCATCTCTAGATACCAGGTTCGATTCCTGGCTCCGTCGTTAATTTTTCGAATTTACCAGTAGTTCAAAATTTATATACGTTTCACAAAATGAAAACTACCTCGTTATTAATATTAATATTGATGATGCATATCCGCATTTCAATATTAGACGGTCATTGACTGTCTTACGAGCTTCGCACCAAGAAGCGTAAGATACCATAATGTAAACACTTACAGACATTCTTACAAATCTGTGTCTTGAAGAGGAAGAACACTTTCTATATTCAATTATACTCTTCTCCACTCTCGTTTGATGGATGCTTAGAAATCTTGTGTTCACCTTCAGGTTGCGTCGTTTATTCACGTTGAGATGGGAGATGAGAGCAGCATGGATCGTTACGACATCGAAAATTCAGTGAACTGGTACTGTGTATTTGAAACTTTGGAAAATCTTAAAATTGACTTGGTTTTCGACTTCTGCGGAGTATTATGATTGTCGGGCCGTACGGGTTGCCGTCTTTCCGCAGAGTCTTCAAAACGTTCAACCGTTTCTCCCGCCTGACGCCCGGATCGGGATGGCTGTGTCCAGCAAAACTTCGCGGGCACTTCGAATTTAGAATATCGTTACAAACTACTTCCCTATCTTACCGTGTATAATCATGGCGTTATAACTCAGGAACACGTGAATATTTGCAAATGTGACTTGCATGGCTGGCACTCCCGGGACCTCAGTGTTAAAGCCTGATCGACATCGGAAAAGTGGTTCCGTCTTCATTAGCTGTCAAAGATGACGAAAAAAATATTTTTCTTCTCTATCTCGGGACGTCTGGTTGCACAATTGTGATAGAACGCGTATGCGACTCATCTTTAAGTTTGAAACACAGATATTTGGCATCGAAATCTGGTCGCCTGTTGATACAGGAGTCGACAAACAAAATTGTCGCCTAATAGAGCTGGATATAGCTAGAATAGATACAATATTTCTTTTAAATTATTATCATTATTCAATATATTATCCGATTTTTGAATCGTGATATCGTGCATTGGTATGTATGGGAAAAGCAAACAAAAAATAAAAAAAAAATAAAATGCACCCTAGGTTGAGTGACAAATTGATGGACTAAAAATGAATCTTTTCGCTGTAAATTGCACGAAATTCTAACTTTGCTTGCGCAGAGACAAGTGATATATTGACGTGAATTGTCATGATGCAGTACTTAACAAATTATTTTCACCGTTGCATATTTTTGAATGTAAATACATTTGGGGTTCAAGTTTTATAGATGCAGGGAAATACGCTCTCTTGCGAAGTCATAGAACTATTGCTCCTTACAAACAGATCTAGAGTCATAAGATATTACAAATTGTTCCGTCTTAGAACTTGGAGGAAAATGGGCGAATAAATGAATCAAATCAACATTGTCCAGTTGAATGTGTCGATCCTTGTTTGGGATTTTTTTTCTCCTGTGAAAAGGCAAAGAAAATTGAAGAAAAAAGAGCAGTGATGAGGCCAGCAGCGTTATCGTTGGACGTATCAGCACATATATTCCTTTGTTTGTGAAATACTCCTTATTTATAGAAGGCTATTGTTAGGTTTGTCTGCGATTCAAGGAAAATGGAAAAGAAGAAGAGGAGTATATCAGATTGATGAATGAATATGAATCGCGTTTCCACTGAGTAGTAGGAATCCCTTCAGTGTGTTAATCGCTTTACTACCAGCTTCATGTGCTCGCTGGTTTGAAGCCGCCTTTCCGTGGATACGATTGGTCCGATTCATTTCAGCTTCATATATCGAATATCGAATATCGAATCCGTTCAACGAAAGAGATTTCGTTGCTATTTCATAAAACCTAAGCAGTGTATATGAATGTGTATAAAGCAGCATTGTAACATTTTACTCGTACTAGCATACTTGCTTTTTCTTTTTCAATTGTTTTCTTTTACCGAATCAAAAAACATTGCATACGGAAAAGTAAAATATTTGTATGGTTCATCTAGTAAAGTTATACTTCATTCAGTTTAAACTAATATCCACCTGTCTATTTACCGAGTCAGCAAAATATTACAAGTCATGTAGATGAATGGTAATGATAATTTGAATGGGATTGTTATAGAAAAAAAATCGTGTTAATTGATGGTTTTGAAATAAATGCACGTGATTTTTGAGCTACTCAATATCGATATGCAATCATTCAAACTTTTTACGTTCTCAAATAGCAGAGAAAAACAATTAAGCTTAAATGGGAACGTCGCCCATCACAATTGGATGTTATTGGTAGAATGTATTCGATAAATTTATTGCATGCAAACATGTGTAGAACTTCAAGGTCAACGAAAAGCATACAGCTACACACGTAAGAGACGGTCTCCACCAATTCAGCCACTTTTTTTCATCCCCTCGGATCTGTTCCATAATTGGTTATATAGTGGTACTACTTGAAGGTACTTTCTGTGAATGTTTTCAGATCTTTTAATTTACTCGTTTCGAAAATATTTTTTTTTCTATCCGTATATTATGGAAGATTGATGTTGAACATAACAAATTATAACACAAGAATCATATTTTCCCATGAACTATTCAATGCAATATATGTTATATTTTTGATGAAAGCAACAAGGCTATTTTCAGCAAAAAAAATGGTAATTACTTTTTTCTTTTAATGCAACACCTTTGATTTCGCTGCGAATTTTAGACGGTATTTGGCAGTATGTTGGGAACCTATAAAAAAATTGGCATCGTGGACCTCGAAATTCTTCCTGAGTAGAAAATATATTCTACTGAGAAAGGTGGATTAACGTCCTCTGTTCCATGAACTGCATTAGAAAATAATGTTTAGTAAAAATGTTTGATTGCAATTAATTTAATTATTTCATTCAGCAAGAATTCTGGAAATTATGGAAAAAAATGTCGATACGTTATTGAATATAATATTCATAAGGGCTAATGGATTAATTCTTGATGAAATAAAATTCATTAGGTTCTGAAACTTGTTCATATTCGTGGTTAGTATTAATTTTAGGTTTATTCTTTCGTAACAGCTTGTAACGATTGCCAACTCCCCTCGGAAAAAATACGTAATAAATATTCCTCCTCAAGCGTTACGTATTATTTGAACGGCCTTTTAGGTACTCATCAGTCACGTGTTTAGGGCAAAAACATGTGTATTACGATCTGAGTCCATAAATGTTCATACGCGTGATAGGTATAGGTGTAAATATGTCGTAGGTCAAACAGACTACAGTACAGATATAGATTTCAAGTAAATTCCAGGTACTCTCGAGCGAGAAATTCATCGCCAAGATGTAACCCGTAGCTAGTACCTACTTTCTTCTTATGGAATTCCAAAAACGCAATCACTCCATCGCGTTCATTGGTTGGCATGCGTTGTGAAGAGCGAAGGGATATCAAAGAGCATTTCACTTCATCTTTTTTCAACCAGCCCTTTCTTTCTTCCTCGGTAACCTCGAATTGTGTTCTTCTATGTATTTTTATTATTCGTATCAAATTGCTCAATTTCTCATCCCTCCCTTGCCACTCGTACTTCTTTTCATCCTTTTCTTTTCGAATGAAAGGTTTCACAGTGGAGGCCAGAGCCGTCCTTTGAAGGCCGTTTCTAAATTGTATGAATAATGACGCTGTGACGCGGATATTTTGCTCTTTTCACGAGATAAGATTGCGAGAGAGAAGCAGCAAAGGTAAAAAACAAAAAAAAAAAATATCTCAAAGAAACATCTGACGTCACGTTTTTATCCCCTATTTTTGCGAATCCGTGTTGTTACTGTAACTTTCCTTTATCTCTTCGTCGTTTTTTTTTTTTTTTTTTTTTACTTTTTCTGTAGAAACAATTCTGTAGGACATATTCTGTAGAATATTTTCGTCGTAGAATTGATTTCTGTAGAATCGAATCTCGTCTCTAAAAATACTCGTACCCGCGTATATGTATACGTAATTGCTTCTTTGCGGGTACGCCGAGTCTCGACTCGAGGACCCGAAATAAAGCGTTGGGACTCAGGGACCGAAAATAAAATGTTGCAGACGGGGTCCTATCCCTCGCATGCAGCTCCCCGCTGCCACGTCTGGTCAGTATATACCCGCAGAATCATCTGCAGCAGGAGTTGCAGCAGCAGCATCTGTCGTGATTCAAAGACCTCGAAGATCCACGCGCGGTTCTCCTCTTAACCTGTTATGCTAAGGCTATAAGACTGCGATGCCAAAGCTAAAGGCATCGTTCGTCAGGACGTGAGATACCCCATGATCGAGGCTCATCAAGCCGTCGTCTTTTCGCCGCCTGGCATCCTCCCGACAATCACAATTTTGCCTTATGCTTTTCCCCCTTTATACGTATTATATTCTCAGCCATTTTGCCTGCCTAGCGAATATGCTTTATCTACTGGAGTAGCTGCTGTTCCTCCGATCAACCAAAACGTTTATTTGTTCGCCGTTATTTTTACCGCCACTAAAATATAGTTTGTTCAAAGCTTAACTTGATCTGCACAAACCGAGAACTTCGTGGTTGACGGAATTAATATATGACTTACATGATTCAAAATCATGTTACTGGGATTTTCTTAAGAAGTTGACCACTGAAAGCATTCCGCAATAATTCGAACAGTGATCGTTGGACAGCGATCGATGCATAGTTTGAATTGCCGTTCGTAGATGACAAGTACTATGATCAATGGCACTTTCACAGCAACGAAAGCTTACCATCGTGGATCAATTATACCAGTTCGTCATTTCTGGTAATTACTCAGAAATGGTAGGTTACCGTCGGTCAATGGCACTGTAACCAATAATAGCGACTAATCGTGTGTTATTATTGGGTCTTCGACATTTTTGTCATCGGAATACTAATGATTATATCATTTAGCCTTGAAAGTAGCCATCAACGGTTCAGAGGTATTTTTCTGTACGGGTTTCAATCAGTGATGGATCGACGGGAGCGAATCCAGTGTTTTATACGTACATGTACAATATATCTCTTCTGCTTGTGTGTATAATGTATACCGTAATCGTTTCATTGTCTCCTGATCCTCAATGTACCTTAGGAAGTTACACGTGATTTATCGGCAGCAGTCATCTATAACCACAAGATTCACTTTAGTGGACTTTCATTGCCGTTCGCGATACCTCATCGCTTCGTCTCGTCGTGCAAGCTTGTATGAGTACTCGAGTCGCTGCACGATGAGTACGGAAAACGTAAGGTTACAAAAAAAAAAGTTCATTGCGAATAAACAGAAAAAGCGTAAATTCTTTGCGAAAATGTACACAAAAATGGTGAACTGAAGACACAAAATGAAATAAATTATGAAAAGATATCAATTAAATTAAACATAGAATGAATAAAACGACGAGTCACACGGATTTCCACGGGCCAATGATGCGACCAAAAACCAAGGTATCTTCGCCACAATGAGCCACGTGTCTGCGAAAAAATCATTGATCTTTGCCTGAAGTCAATGGCCGGACCTCCGGGTCACCTAAGTTTTGTCCGGGTTCTCTTGCCTTATTTAATCTACCTTTTCTGTGCTATGTATCTTCTCAGTTTCCTGTGTGTATAATAATAGAAACATATTGGCGTGTGATGCGTGTAGTCTCATAACTGTATCACAGTACAATATTTTCCTGTTCTCTCACCAAGACGCGTTACGTGCATCTTACTTTGTAAGGTTTTGTCGTTGTAAGTCATTCAAGGCTTCACCTTGAAAATACACGAACTGCCGCTAAACTATGTGAGATAGACTTATTTATTAAAAAAAGAATCGCGCGCCACCTATCGTAACATGGTTTTACTAATTCAGAAACCTTCGCGAGCATGCGCACAACAACTCATTAAAATTTCATCGTAATCAGATGGATAGTATAGGAATGCATACGAGACAAGCAAATATATACCAGTTGTAGTATTTCTAATATTGCCGAAATTGTCAGTTCGATTTAGAATTTTCTTCACTTTCAGATAGTTCTTTTTCAGACAAAAATATATGACTTACGATTGAGGTGTATGTACGACGTATTGGCTAAAAATAGCTTCCCCGAGGAAGTTTACGGAGATAGCACAAAAGGGCGCGTGTCGATCACTCGCGCTCGATCGATAATAATGCAACGTGGCAGTGCGGTATACGATTCGATCTTGTAAACAATCCGTCAGCTGCGTGACACATGATGCGAATGAACGAAAGGAAAGAATATCACCGCTAGTGTTGAAAAGTTTTTGAATGTAAGATACAAATCCGTGAGTCATTTACATCAATTTTTTTTCATTCATAATAATATTGTGGTATAAAAATTATACCGATTATCGCTTCACTTTATTGAACAATAATGCCTTCGCTTTTAGAGTTATAAGATTCAATTTGATGATATAATTGGGATAATGAGTAAGAAAGCATTTGACCGTGCTCTAAAACCTACGTGTACGAAATTATAATACGTGAAACACTAATGTTAGAATTTAATATATTTCCCAAGGTATTTTTCTAAAATAGCCCTCTAATTACCACTTGCTAATTTAATTTTTTTTTTCCTATTATCGTGCGCAAAGTTCGATTTTGCGCATGCATTTGCGTTCGCAAAGTACCACTTTCCCACACGTTGACAAGAGCGTGCGGGAATGCAACTGAGCGAATGGGAATGTAGCTGAGCGTGCGGGAATGTGGTGAGCGTCGCATACTTTTTACCGCCAAAGTTTCCGAAACCCAGTTACCGGTACCCCGCCATTTGTTATTAAATATAAGTGAACAAACGCAATATTCATGTGTTCTATCGAGTTTGAAGGTGTGACGTATGTATTCTAAATATATTTAAAAAATTTCAAATCCTTTTACCAGTTATTGAGCGAGAATCGGCTAGTTGAGTTTTGAAAAACGAAGAATTTGGACGCGATGAAAAATACAATTTTTATTAATTATTACTTTAACTAATAATCTGATTTGAAAATTATGTAAGCAAAAAAAGTTGACTTTTGACAGGTTTAGTTAGTGGTATTTTTAATTTTTTTACTTGACACCTTTTATTTCATCCCGCATCTGTCTGCGGACAATACTTTTACCGCATTTCGTGCGGAGAAGCCTTTTTATGATCATCGTGCCCAATAATTCACGTGCGAACCTCTCAATAAGAACGTCCAGCCTACAAGGAAAGAAAGAGAGAAAGAGGGAGTCAGTGAGTTAGGAGCGCACGCATGGCTGGGGTACTCGAATTCCCGGAAAAACTCTTCCCCGCGGCGACTTTTGCGGAGTTATTGAGAGGTCGGACTGTATTTCCCACAGTATGGTAACAATTTTAAGTGTACTTTATACATTTCCAAGAATCACGCGTCTCGTTTGATTCATCATGTATCGAAGTGTCCGGATAATAATGTCCTGGATCTAGGATACGTTATACTTGCAGCGTACTGTAAGAGGTGGCGCAGAAGTTTGAACGTTGAATAAAATCCCAGGTTCGATTGAGAATTTGATTTGTGGCAATGAAAGAGTAATTAATGAGAGGCACGGTCGGGAGGGTACACGAGGTCGAGATAGTAAGTCGTCGACGCTGACGCCGATACCTGGTTATTGCCATAGAAACTCTAGTGCACATATACGTAGTACGTCGGCAAAGGTAACCGCCTACAAGACGCCGCTAAGACCAAGTACGTTGTGAACGCGGCCCAGGGTGACCCTTGCAATCAAAGGGTCATACTCGTGATGTATTGGAGCCAATGATGCCGTTAGACGCTAAAGTGCAAAGTTGTTAGTCATGTAGCCACCGCATTTACCGCAGGGATGTGCTTTTAAAACATCCAGATGTGTTGAGTGTTGAGCGTTAAGTGCTGAGCGTTAAGTCTTGAGTCTCCAGCGTCGCTCCTTCACTGCTTTATCGTTTCTTCCGTGATCCGTTTTTCGTTTCTCTTCTTATATGTTCGATTCTTCCGGTTCTTTTCTTTCCTTGATGCTTCGCTTTCTGTTGCTTTCGTCATTTTCACCGCATCGCACCGTTTCCCAAAAAAACCAAATGGTAAATCCTGATACGCGTAACCACGCGCCACTGTAATTTTCTCCCAAGATTAGTACTATGTGTGTCGGAAATGCCCGTCTCAAATATGTATAGTATTAGGTTGATTATACTATTATTATGTATACACCGATTTTGTTTGTAGCGCGCGCGATTCAACTTGCTTAATTTTGATTGGCTGACATCCATTTTCCCAATCTGAAGCAAACTGTCGCCGACAAGATCAAATTCCCTAGAATCAACCGGTTGACAAGTGGTAGTCAACCATAACCGCTTGCCTGTTAAGAATCGTCGGGTCACGGTGTAGCCGCGATTAATTACGCATTGATCACTCTGCCTCAGTTGCAATTGTTGACCAAGAAAACAAGAATACACACACACGCACGCACGCACGCACACACATAGATGAATGAAATGAATGAAAAATTCTTTTTTTCCAACCTGCACGGAAAGTATGCCTTTTCGTGCATTTAAAGTGGCTTTTTCCCGACCTGTGACAAATGACCGGGCGCAAATAACGTATCGTAAGAGGGCGCCGCTTCGAAGAATGCCGGGCGCAAAATGAAGTGGTGTACCGCTTCTCTGGTGCACTCAAAGGCAAACTTTCGGTACATGTTGTGAACAAAAAGTATCGCGTGCACCACGGGTGGAAAGTGATATACGTTCGTGTTAGTCTCAGCTGAGCCGAGGTGTGCAGAGGGTCGCCGAAACTCAGCTGAAACTCGCACTCGCGTCAGTCGCTCACTTTCCGCCCTAGATACACAATGTACTATTATTTATCCCTGACCGCATCAGTATAAAACAGGCCATAAATATTTCTTGAAATATTAAGTCTGTAGGTATAACGCATAATAAAATATTTTTTCCAAAATGCTGTTTTTGTCGTAGCATATTTTAATGAGAAGTATCTTGACGTATAAAGAGTCGAGTAATTCCTCAGTGATTATGTGGCCCAGTACTGTTACAATAACGGTATAAACGCAGAGAAAGATAGAGAGAGTACGGTAGGGTAGTTTTATTTATCTTGCGACAGGTCCCCTCTGACAGAAGGAGGGAAAGAGAGAGGAGAGAAAAGTGCAAAATAGGAGAAGAAAATAACGCAGTTTAATTGCCGTGTAAAACAGGGTTGTTTCACCGTCATTGAAGTAACCGTTGGTAATTTATTAGAGTGAGGTACCCTGGGTGGCAGTAAAATGATAATTAGCGAATCGTAAATCTGATATATGTGTTTGTGGGTACGAGATACCCTGCAGGCAGTAGAAACTGTCCAATTACGTTGACGGTTAATGTCGTGTGGCCGCGGGCTGCCTCAGGTGCCTACGTATGTACGTTCATACCGGAGAAGCCGACATGTGCTGGTGCAGGTGCCTTGCGCACGATCCACTGAATCGCGAATCCCATTCTCAGAAGGAATTCTGAATGCGCTGACCTTTGAACCCCGTCGTTAAAACCGCGGTCTCACCGTAACACGCCTCCAGGTAATGTAATTAATAATTACCTCGAGTTCTAATTACTAGAGAATCTCGACTCGATCATTAAATATTCACGGTGACACACCCACCCATGTTTCACCTACAACATTCACTTAAGCGTCACCCATTTATACTTGCAACTGAAACTTGACATAAAAGATGTATGCTGATGTTTAATAGTCTAGTCGATAAGCTGAAAATGGTCTAAAATAGAGATACTGCTCTTCAAATTACGTGCGATAGCTCATTGGATTCGGAATGACGCCTAGACAAATGCACTAAAAAATTTTATCAGCACATAAAAAATTGCAAAAGTTATAAACAATTAAAGATAAAAAAAAAGGCATTTCTTTTTTCGCCAATATCTCATAGACTATTCATATTTCCGAAATTTTGAAAAAAGATTCTTAAAGAGGAGGAAATTTCCAATAAAAACTACTAGCTCCCGGAAGTCTATTTCCATTATTTATAATTTTAATTTAACGCTGAAAATGAGTCTCCGCGCTTCGTTTTTAGGTCGCGCGCGCGGCGTCAAAAGCAAGTACGACACGTTGATTAATTTTTTCAAGGTATTGAATATTTTTTAAAAATTTGAACAAATTATGGTGTATTTTGAACACTTCAAAAAAGACAAATGAAGCAGCCGCTGCAACTTTTGTAGCACGTGTTTTTTAAAATAACAATAAAAAATTGAAAAAAAATTTTTTCCATATTTTGTTATACATGGTTGTTTTTGTAATTTTCAGAAGTTTGAGAAAAAAATACAACAAAGTTGAAAACTTGTTTGTAACAAATTGATAAGTTGATAAACAATGGAATTGTTGATAAAGAAATTTTTTTTTTTTGTTACTTTATAGAGGGCTGTCAATTATGATTTTTAGATAAAAAATAATTTCTCAACTAATTATTTAAACAATAGAAATATAAAAAAAAACGATTGTAAATGAGTAAAAATTGTTGTTGGCAAAAAAAAATTTTTTTTTAAATTATAATATTTTTAATATAATAAAGTTGTGAAAAAAAAGTTTGAAAAAATATTCAAATAATCAATTTGTTTGTAAAAAATTTATGAACAAATGGCGGAAAAAATTTTTTTTGCAAATCAATTGATATCTTGTATTGATAAAAAAACGATAATATCATGATTAAGAAAAAAAAAATTTTTTTCAACAGTATTGGATTTTTCATTTTTTTTTTCGAGTACAAAAATTATTATAAACAAAGTATGAATATTTCTCTAACTTTTACGGCGTAATATTGTTGAGCATGTATATAAGAAAGGCTCCAAGAAGCGAAATATTTTTGCGACAATTATTCAAACATTTTTTTTCATTTACAATAAAGACGGAAGATGGAGAAAATCTTGTTACTTAACAGTCGTTTAACTTGTTGAAAAATTAACTTTAAGTAAAATTTCCAACGGGGAAAAATTTTTTGAAGTGTTCAAAATACACCATAATTTTTTCAAATTTTTAAAAAATATTCAATACCTTAAAAAAGTTAATCAACGTGTCGTACTTGCTTTTGACGCCGTGCGCGCGACCTAAAAACGAAGCGCGGAGACTCATTTTCAGCGTTAAATTAAAATTATAAATAATGGAGATAGACTTCCGGGAGCTAGTAGTTTTTTATTGGAAATTTCCTCCTCTTTAATAATCTTTTTTCAAAATTTCGAAAATATGAATAGTCTATGAGATATTGGGGAAAAACGAAATGCCCTTTTTTTCATCTTTAATTGTTTATAACTTTTGAAATTTTTTATGTGCTGATAAAATTTTTTAGTGCATTTGTCTAGGCGTCATTCCGAATCCAATGAGCTATCGCACATAATTTGAAGAGCAGTATCTCTATTTTAGACCATTTTGAGCTTATCGACTAGACTATAAGGTGTCTACTGTCCATACATCGGAAAAACGATAATAAACTGAGTATCTATCCTAGTAAGTGTTTTCACCAGCTATGAAGATTCACCGCTTTGAATGGGTTCCTTGATCGACCGAATAAACTTTCCACCAACTTTATTACGTGGAACAAAACGTAGTGTGAACTAAGTAAATCGGGTATTGTGATAGTTGTAGAAGAACATGCGCATCTACTGTAATGAAGTGAGGGGGCCTCAGGCGTACCAGTAACAGACCGTATTTTGTCGATAACGACGCTTCGAATGCCTATCAAAAAGCTGTAAGGTCAATTGGTTTTCTAAGTTTATAATGTATTGATGTGATTTTTGTCAGAGCCAGAGACTGCAAACGATAAGAATTCATAAGGTGCGGAAGATTGTGGTATTGAATGGGAATGTTCAGAGCTTTAATGGATCTGTCTTTCTTTCTGCTCTGTTCTTTTTTTGCCTTTTTTCCCTCTTTCTAGCATAAAGCAAATAAAATCAAACATTGTTTCAACGATATCGAAGATTTAAGAAAAATCTCGAGAACTATTAAAATTCCAAACTTCAAGTAACACCAAGCGATTTCATGTATACCTGTTATTCAGATTATAAGGGTGGTAAGGTTAATCCCTCGTGGACAAGTACTCGTCTAAGAATTGAAAATCTCTTTCGCGGTCTATTGCACGCTGCATATGATCATTCCTTGTACGTAATGATCGGTGGGCACAGCTGGTCTTCACTGTAGGGAGGGGCAAATGTTTAGTTATAGAACATGAGTATCTCATTATTGAAAAAAAGAATTTTACTATATAAAGGAAACACATAACTAAACCACAATTAAATCAATTATATAATGAGCAATGTGATTTTTAGAATAATTGCTGATGAACCACAGTGAGGAAATTTTATTTGTTTATCAGTTTGTACAGCTTGTGATCGACGAGTTAGTAAGTCGAATGAAGTTTACCTTGCGCTGGTAATAATCTCGAATTGATGATTATTCTGTACGCCCTGTTGGAATGAAACCTGTCTACTCTAAGAGGAAATAGCTGGACCCACTTCGCAGCAAGAATACATCTAATGATGCTAGTCGCGATAAGCCTGGTAAATCCGTGTATCTCATGCCCTGCAGTTTGCGCAGATGATGTTTGTTACACTTATTGTTACCCTGCGTTCCTCCCACAAGAATATAGGCACTACATCCTCCTCTTCGTCTTCCTCTTCCTCGTGGACTGTAGTCACGACTAATCCCCACTTTGCCGTGCCACGTTCTTCATATCTCGGTCGAATGCCGTCAGGAAAGAGAGAATGAGTTAAAAAGAGAGGGGGGAGAGAGGGAGGGAGGGAGTTTGCATTTACGGTCAAGACGCTTAATTTTTGCACCCAGCTTGTCTGGTGCTAGTTTTGCGGGCGTGAGAATACCGGTGACCCCATCTTCCTCTTCCTTGATGACCTCCTATTCGAGGTAGAGCACATCTTTTCATCGGTACATTTTCTGAAGTCAGCATCCAATGAGGCTGAATGCTACGTAAGCAAAGTTTTCGCGTTGCTCATTGAAGAATGTCCAAAACCGCCCTCCTTCCATCACACTTCTCAATTAAAACTGATCCGTTATATAAGCTGTCGGTATGAACCAGATTGTCTCGTGTTTAATGCTCCCATTTTGCGTTTTTTATGCAATTCAATGTGAACGAAGAATCTAACAACTCTTCGGAGTAGCCCAAATGTGACTCGACTTCGATACTCAAATTCTTTAGTATCGTGGAATCGTTTGGAATGTTTGAAAATGGAAATTGAGTTACTGTAAAAATCTCCCTTGACATTTAGCTGTGTAATACTGTTGTTTCTACGAATTTTCGCCTTAAAAATTTATCACGTTCCATTGCATCGCAACCAAATTTAGCCATGGTGATAAGATTTTTCACACTGATGCCAGGTTGTAAAACTTGTTTGTCACATCTGATACTGCAACCGTGTGCTTCTGTATATTCATTTTCAGGTTTATTCACCTAATTTTGTTCAAAAAAGTGTTGGATTTCTGATACTATCTAGTCGTGAAGTATTAATTTGAAAAATTCATAAGGTAGAACAAGTTTTGTCTTGCATTGGTCGGTTTATATTAGCCAAGAAGATGTTTTTAGTGTTTGTTGGGGTTGAACGTGGGAAGAATTAGAAACAGAAGTGAACAAAAAAAAAAAAGAAACTACCGTAAAAACATAAAAATTAAATTGAAAAACGTGTAATTTAATTAAAGATGTGACGGTTCGTGTAATCATGAGTAAACGGGATTATATGCTTTATCGCCTGTTGGTATGGAGGAGGCCGGTACTCGGACAAAATTTTTATGAATCCGGCAGCCACTTCTTAATCCTATATGTTACTCATGATGATCTGATAATTGAATTAAGACAATCTGAGAACGTTATATTTACCCAGTAACTTGTCAAAGGAATTAATACCAGTCGCCCTGGACCACCGGCTCTTATTTTGAATCTATAGCTAATACAGTCTCGTGGATCTCTAATACGACTTTGAAGTTTGAGGTTTGGTGAGGGCAACTGGCATAATGGGGCACTGATATGCCGCCTGACCACCGTTGAAGATGGAACAACTGAACGCTAAGACTCTATCCTGGGGCCCTCCCGGATTTTCTAAAGCGATCAGCTCTGCTACTGCGCAAAACGTAATAGTGTTACCTCCAGTTGTCCGCCGATTTGTACTAATTGTGACGTTGTTTATTACTCGGAGCTGGGTATCAAATCGGTAGGAGAATGATTTGTGATGGTGTTAGATTATAAATACTTGTAATCAACGTTCAATTCTATGAATTGATGTCGTTTAAATATTGAATGCGTATCAAATTGAGCAGATGCCATTGTGTCTCGCCACAATATCTGCTGTATAATATGACCATCGTCTATCATTTATTCAAAAACAATTGCTACGTGTAGTGTTTCGTATTTTGACAACTTAGTATCTGAAGCTTAAATCTTGTAGTAACCGATATTGGTTTGATCAGTCTAAAAGTATGGCGCTATGGCTTCCTTCTAGATAGCTTAGGATCGCTTCAGATCGACATTAGAAGTAACGTTGATGACTGTTTTTGTATAAAATACCTATATAATGAGAGCAATCTAAGTATCTGTAGAAAAATATACGTAATAACAGTTATATGCGTAACGAGAAAGATGCAAGTAGTCACGAATTTATATTTTAATTGATTGGTTATGAAGTTTGTAGTCTTTTTAAATGATGCCAGGTGATTTAGTAATAATATTGAGCTCAGTTTATACTGTTTGAAGCGAGATATTGGGAATATATCACACATATCATTGGAAAGTCAGTGGTACTGATGGATAGGCAGATGCAGTTAGTGGTTGGCAGGCCAGTAGAACTTGGTTCAGAATAATGAGAGATCCATAGAGTGCCAACTTTGGAGCAACTGTGGGCTATTTTTTTGTATTGGGGCGTTGTCTTGTTGAAGTGTAATGTTTGTCTGTTTCAACGAATTTATAATAGGATAGGAATGGTCCAATTGACTGTGAAGCATACAAAATGATAAGCAATTAAAAAAAACGTTCCACTTTATTGCTTCTCATTTTTTAATGTGTGCCACGTGAATCAAAGTAACGTAACATATATGGAATATGGTAGGGTATCAATGTCAACTGTGAGCTTCGGAGGTGTAAGCAGATTTCGTTTTTCAATTGCGTCATTCGTTATTTATTTGCAGCTTCATGTTCGTCTAGTCTATTATTTCAGTAATTCGAACATATTCAAGGTGGTAGAAAACAAGAAATCAATAAACAAACAAGTCATGCATTTGGTGGAAATGAACAGGGTGTGCTGATCTATTCATCTTCTACATGTCACGTGAATAAATGTAATGTAATGAGAATTAACGTACGTAACATACTGTCTAATTTGAGGCATCACGACTATTCTTCCACTAGCTCTGGTTAGCATTATTTTCTCGGATTCATGACAAGTGAACATCCTTCGTCTGGGTATTTTTTTTACTAGCCATTCGTGCGTGTCACAAATGTTTCTGTCTGTTATTCAGGCTGTTTTTCAAATTTGTATATATCGTATCGTATTGCTACGAGAATCTGATTTGTGCAATCACAACAGCCCGTAATGCGCAAGTCAGTAATAATAAACAAATGCCACTAAATCACGGTACTTCCACTAATTCACTCTTACGACACTCGATCACTGTTTCATTTATTTACTTACATAACTCCATTAGCATGGCCGAGTTTCATCAAATTTGCGATTTAAAACCAAAATTGCATAACATATTATTCAATAATAGTAATTCATTAGAAATATTTTCACGGTTAACAGCGTGACAGCGCCATTAGGCAGCCTTTACGGGCAACAGCGCCATCGACCGGTGATTATTAACAGCTCTATCCAGCGGCCATCTTGTTCATCGACTCACTTCGCGACTTTGTGATCACTTGCTGACTGAATGCGTATTGAGATTCATGCCAAAATCAATAGGCGGTGGGATATCGATGCCAAATATCTGTGTTATAAACTTTTAGTCAATTGGTATACGCATTCAATCATAATCGTGCAGCCAAGGCGCTCTGGCGTGAAGAACAAGAAAAATGTTTTTTTCATCATCTTCGGTAGCTAACAAATACGAAACTGCTTGACCGATTTCGATTAGACTTCAACACTGTGGTTGTATGGGTCGGGGATACGAGCCATGTTAGTCTCACTTCAACATATTCACGCGTTCGCAAGATATAACGTCATGCTTGTGCACACGAAGCTCGCTATTACCAACAAAACGTGATTTTTGTTCCAGTCGTACCCTCTCAAGTTTCAGACGTCAAGTGCATTTAGTCGCAATTGTCCGGAGCCTGGAACACCAAGGATAAGTTAGGAAATTGCTATGTGTGTATTTCAAAACATAAAATGGTGTTACCAAAAACCTGGGCATAAGGCGCAACGTGTTTTGTAGCAATATATCCATCGCAGCGCGAAATAATTTATAACCTTTCCACAAAGACGTGAGAACAGAGAAATTTTGATTATAAATTCGTAGCAATTTTTAACTGTACCTCTATGGGATTTTGGAGTGCCAGCACGACAGATTGAGTAAATCGTATATACATTTTTTTCTTAGATTAATGAAATTTTAAAAATTTTGGGAAATCATAGTATTTGTAGCTGTTATGCTTGTGTGGTAATTGAGAAACGTGTCGAAATATGTTGTAAGAGTACGAAAAATCTAGGATCCAGATACCAACAGAGTATCATATCCTCAAAGTAAGTACGTTATAAGTGCGTTGGTGTGTCATAAATTTTTTTTATATCAGTTTTGGATGAGCATTCAAGCGCAATTGCACGAACTATCATTTGTCAAAGCCAAATAGCTTATTTTAGATAGAGCAGAACTGTAAAATTTGATTTGCTCAATTTGTCGACCTCTTCTTAAAGTTCATTTATTTTGGAAGCGATAACCTTGAAGTTCGGTGTATATAGGTAGTCGAAATCAAATGGCATTGTTAAATTCTTGCAAAATCTTTGAATGTTCTGATTTAATGTGAAGCAGAATCAAATTATATGTAGCATAGTGCATAGTGCAAGTCAAATTTTGCATAGTGATTATTCCTTACCGATAATTCGAAGCTTTGAGAAAACACGTCAAAAAATCCATTAAACTTCGTCGATTTGAATTACTCAAAATTTTAACTATCGACGAAGTTTTATGAAACAAACACTCTACCGCCGGTTTGGATTTCTCGTATTTAGTGTCTTCCTAAATTAATATTGGTTAAAGTGATATTAAAAACTCGTGTTTTTCCACAAGGTCTTCGCGTTACACTTTTCGCGTGAATATATGAAATAATTCCGCAGCTATGCCGGTACCATTAAGCACGTAAGTCGCTATCTAATATGCAATGGTTAACTATCAAATTATATTTCTCATTAGCAATGGATTTTTCGTGACAACTTTTTTTCTTCGTGTTACGAGGATAGCTACAGACTTGTTGCTAACATGACTTATTTCAATGACTTGGAGGTATCGATGATATTTCTGGTCAGATGTTGGTAACCATGTAATATTCACACTTTTGCAAGAATTTTTGATCATGTAATAAGTAGCAGAATTAAGGTATTCGTAGAGAAGAAAAATGAAATTATAGTAATGATATTTGTAACTTTGAAATGTTTACGTCGTTCCGCTTATCGAACTTGGAGAATTAGACTTCCGTGGCGTCCTCTTCGTAGTCGAGGATAGAGCACATATATTTAGAGCACATCTTGAAATAAATAAACATACAAACGTGTACTGAGTCGGGATGTTACGTGAGTATCGTATAATATTGCTTCCGCGTGTGAAATGAAGAATACCACACGAACGCTGTACATCTAATTAAATCCGACATGTAACGACCGTATCTGAGCACGCACACTCACTTTGCCTACCGACGGATTGCTTCTTGGCTCGAGATCGGACGAAGCTCTTCTTCTCCCTGCCCCCGTTCGCAGCAGCAGCAGTCCTGAATGAGCAACTCGGTATCCCGATATCTTATTCTCCGTGTTCCGATCACCGATCCTTCTGCCTCTGTTGCACCCTGGATAACTCATTTTTACACTGAGACTATTCTGCCCGTTGAGGTGAGAGTCTACGAAAATAAACCTACTCTGCCTTGTAATTTACTCGATTATCACAACATGAATTTGAAGTAGATTCAATCCAACTAATGTCTGCCCTTTTGACCTATATTTTCCTGCATCTCTCATATGCACAGTTCCCAAGCTAACTATAATGTACTCTGCATAAACTATGACTATGTGGTAATTCGTAGGGATTTTAATGCCAATCTACTTGATAATTTCTGTGATGCAGTCAGTATTTACGATTTTCACTCCGCTCGTGTTTTGTACCTTGTGCCGTTCTCCAGGACATGTTGGAAACACACTACCGATATCATGCTTGACCTCTACATGGTCAGCAATCCAGATATGATACGATCGTTTTGTCAGTCATCAGCTTCATTCATTGCGGCATATGACATGATCAGTGTTGAACTACTACTCTGTGCCACCCGCTCTTCTTCATCAGGGTCATATCGGGTTCGTTCATATTGCAGTATTGAACTGGAGGTATTTTAAAATGATCTCGTGACGTGCGACTGGCAGTTATTCGAAGATCGCCCCACTATTAGCAGTAGGCTTGAATGTCTGCAGGATAACATCACATCTGACTTGGACCTGTATGGTCCCTATGTGGTATGTTTTCGGAGACCAAAAAATTCCCCTGGATCTCGGAGGAGTTGTTTCTTCTGCAAAGTATGAGGGATACGCTCTATTCGTTTTATAAGCACTCCAAAATGCAAGTCGTAGTGCGGCGGTACCGAAAGGTCAGAAATGATATTCATAGGCGTGTTTCGGAACCCTGCTTGAACTGTATTCTTGCTTAACTGTCCGGAGTACACCAGCTCTCTACGCTTTAATGGAATTGAGAAATTTAAGTATCACGCCGGCCTCATCCAACACCTCCACTGATTCAAGCAATTAGCAAACTTACCAAGTAAAATTCTATCATAATTGTATGTAACGCCTCTTCGGGGACCATCAACTATTTACAGTTCTTATTTACGGTAACAATTAATTGAACCGTTTTTTTGAACAAGTTTTAATCGTTATTGTGTTTTTACGTGACATTAATACAATTTTGATGTTACGGATCATTTATGAATTTAAGACCATTTTCGCAGAAACGTTTTTATCTTTACCAATGCTCGAATAATGAAATTGCAGGACCGTAGAATTTCAAGCGTCAATCCTGTCCGCTTCCTGATAATTTCGATGTCAACCCCATTTATTTTGGCAGCTAACGTCCTTCCACGCGGGTTCTGTGGGCCGAAAATTTTCCTGCGCCCGTGCCGCTATATCCGAGTATCCTTTGCAATCATCTGCTTAGTGTCTGTGACCGTGCGCACCGTACAAAATAGTAGCTTATGTATCTCATGTGCATATTCAGATAATAGATCGTGAAAAAAGTTTGGCATCGTCTCTACTGTCAGTTGTATCATCATTTTTATCATGAGCCAAATTGTCAAGTACCCGAAGGAACAGCGTACTGTCATTTTTATGGTTATTGTTATTATCGCCCAAATTATCAAGTACGCGAAGGAACAGAGCAGGTACTGTGCGGGTCGTTTGTTGCGCAAAAACGTACATCTTTTTTGCCAAAACGCTTGTTGCACTTACAATAGCCAATTGGCTGAGAAATCTGTTTATGCATTGACACAGCCGTTAGACTTGAGGTTTTCTGAGATAAAGTCGAATACAAATTGGTGCCTTTAAAAAATCGCGAGCTTAGAGTTCCACTTTGGGACTTCTGAGACCCCAGCGTGGCATGCGAGGGTTGAAAGTCGTGGATTTATTAGACTCTGCGAACGAACAAAATATGTGCCAGTATAAACAATATTAGAAACAGTACTAACGACAGTATTAGAGATGCAATTTTGCCAGAATATTCAGATAGCTTGTCAATGTCATCATTGCCGTCTCATAAATTACTTCTGCAAGTAAATATCGTCATTATGTTTACGAGAACTTTCGGTATTAGCGAAGGCATTCGTAATGATACGAAATTACTGATTATAGAATTTGGAAATCATTTTCTGGACCGTAAAATTTTAACGGACGGAAAAATCAGTGAAATAGTGCTTTTGAAGAAAGTTACATTATATGTATTGTGAAGATGCACACCCATTCAGAGTCAAGTGAAGGCAATTTCCCATAGAACTAGCATTTGAAATTACAATGAATAAAGTTGAGGGATCAAACGTAGAAAAAATTAGTATTGATCTTGGAAAAAATATTTTCAATCACGGTCAATTGTACGTAGTCTGCTCAAGAGTATGCTCGTGGAATTTGTTCGCATAGAAGAAAATGTATTATGATAACCAACGAAATGAAAATGAGATTGAATATTATATCCATAAATAAAATTTATAAGAATGGAAGTATGAAAAAAATTAAGTCGGAATGTATGCACTAGTATGATTATCATGAAATACCAATACTAAACAAATGTGGCTCACGATCAGATACTGGAGAAGTTGAGCAGATTATTTTATTCTCGATGCCGTGAATGACGTGTATTGTTTAAATATATGTCTACTTCTCTGAGTCTAAGTTGTTGAAAGTCGGCAGTGGCGCTTTTTGGACGATTACTATTTACCAGGAAGTTATTTCCGATGCATATGCTGATCGTTGTTGCAAGCTGAACTGTTCCGATTTTATTATGATCTATGACTTACTAATTGTATGAAGTAGAATTCAAGAAACTTCGAGAGTACACTTAGTTATTATTGCTCTGATTGGATGATTGAAGTTTGATCGCATTGGTTCTCTTAATTTATAGTTAGATAAACAAAAATTTCCGTGAAATTTTCTACAGCATGTTTAGAAATTTTAGACGTCATCGTTTTTTCAAAACTGAAAGTTTTTAGCAACCTTTAATCTGTTTTGTCTGTTTGATGTTAATTTCTAAGGAACAGATTTTACTCAACCTTTTCATGTGTAGCTAGTCTGTGAAAAATCGAGCCAATATTCAATCATGTCTATACTCGTTCTTCCCTAGAGACTGTTATTCTTGTATCGTGAATGTATCTTGAACTGCGATTCTGATGATTCTATTTGAACACGAACATCGCCGTAACTTGATAAAGAATCAGAAAAAAAGTGATACGTAGATATGAATCTCTATAGAATCCTGTTGCGAGGTTTATGACCTTGTAATAATAAAAGGTGAGGAAGGTCGAGAGACTTGCATAAGTTTTGTCTATACGTGTACAATTTGATTGTGAGTGAATCACCCAAAGACAAACGGGAATGTATTTTTGTGTGGCTGAATCTGAAGCGACAGGAATGAAATAAATTATTGATCGTATCTCTCTTCGTTTCTGTTGCAGGATGGAAACCTTTCAGGAGGCTGGTATTCAGATGCTCAGAGAATTCCGGGCTCTCCTTCAACACTCGCCTCTTCCTCTACCGGGAACTCGGCTTCTTCAGCTGCTAGCGCTTAATATGTTTGCCATCGAGACGACGCAGCTCAAGGGTGAGTTGCAACAATATTTATGCCAGAAGGAATTATCAACGCTGCACAGAAAGAAATGCTGCGGTCACAATAAAAATCATCAAATAGTAAATATTTCAACTAGTTCTTCGGTAGAATTTGCAGAAAAAATGCCAATTTTCACCTTCACACATTGCGAGTCAAATTTCGTACATTGTATTGACCACTTCGTTATTAGAGGAATGAGTTATGGTAACATTTATCCTCCCAAAAATCACCTCTTCTGCAAAACAGCTTTTGCCAAGGACATTAAGTGTGGTTATTACCCACAAAAATACCTTCTTTGATAACAAACGTATGCGTGCAATCGCTGTATTCAAAAAACTCATTTCACGAGAACATTATAGACAAATAAATATCCCCATCCTTTATCAAAAACCGGACAAGTGGGAGTAGGATTCGAGCCCTGGAAATTCCACGCAAATTTAATTATTTTTTTTCTATGGCATATAACTACAAATTAACTATTTTCGGACTTATAGTCCGGTCAATTTAGACATTTCGAAACACAATAATTCCGACAGAGCTGAATTTTAGTAGAGACCTTGGGTTCACCATTATAAAGAAAAAGAAAAAAGTCCCCATCGATACCATGTGTGCTAAAAAAATTATTCAAGGTCAAAGGTGAAAATTTTCGGTTATTTCGATTTTTCTCGTTAACGGTTAATTTTATCAAAAAATGGCTCAGACCAAAATTGTTGATCATAAAGTTATCCACAAAAATGGTCTCTATACTTTTTTTCCTAAGAATTATCATTTCTGAGATATCGCGATTTTAACAGTCGAACGAGTTACATTCTATATAACATGCACGCATATTGTATATGTCACGGATATACATAGTATATGTATAATATATATAGTATATATACATAGTGTATATATAGTATATATTATAGTATATATACGGATATACATAGTATATATGTCGCATCACCATATTGTATGATTGTTACATTTTGATCACCGGTTGTATGACGTTGATGGATCTTCGAGTATCTAACATATATATATAGTATATATTAGACTGGCTCAAAAAAAAACTATTTTTTTTTCGATCTCCAGCTTCATGAAATCATAGTTTATAACATAATATTAGACCTCGTGAAAGGAAATCGCCGTGCGATTTTTTTAAGAGGTGCCGCATCGAGATTTTGTAATTCCCATTTGAGTAACGCGTAAGAAATCCAATTCTGACGGTTGAAGAGAAATAATAATTTTTCTATGCGACGAACGGAACTCTATATAGTAGCGCTTGACAGTTTATATGTTTTCTTCGAATGTATTTGACGGATATTATTCAACATTTTAATGTGAGCCAGTCGAGGAAGCTGGGAGTTTATCCTAGGTACCCATTTTTCGAAAAGGCGAAAAACCACGTTTTACGCAATGTTGAATCACTCGAAGATCGTGCGATTAAAACATTTCTCCGACACGGCGATTCGAAGAAAACATATAAACTGTCAAGCGCTACTATGTAGAGTTCCGTTCGTTGCATAGAAAAATTATTATTTCCCTCCAACCGTCAGAATTGGATTTCTTACGTGTTAATCAAATGGGAATTACAAAATCTCGATGCGGCACCTCTTAAAAAAATCGCACGGCGATTTCCTTTCACGAGGTCTAATATTATGTTATAAACTATGATTTCATGAAGCTGGAGATCGAAAAAAAAATAGTTTTTTTTTGAGCCAGTCTAATATATACTATATATATGTTAGATACTCGAAGATCCATCAACGCCATACAACCGGTGATCAAAATGTAACAATCATACAATATGGTGATGCGACATATATACTATGTATATCCGTATATATACTATAATATATACTATATATACACTATGTATATGTACTATATATATTATACATATACTATGTATATCCGTGACATATATAATATGCGTGCATGTTATATAGAATGTAACTCGTTCGACTTTTAGAATCGCGATATCTCAGAAATGATAATTCTTAGGAAAAAAAGTATAGAGACCATTTTTGTGGATAATTTTATGATCTACAATTTTGGTCTGAGCTATTTTTTTGATAAAATTAACCGTTAACGAGAAAAATTGAAAAAACCGAAAATTTTCACCTTTGACCTTGAATAACTTTTTCCGCACACATGGTATCGATGGGGACTTTTTTCTTTTTCTTTATAATGGTGAACCCAAGGTCTCTACCAAAATTCAGCTCTGTCAGAATTATTGTGTTTCTATCACTATTTTTATGTCTAAATTGACCGGACTATTATTCCTTTACTTCTGTTGTGAGACCATGATTCTAAGTCAATGGGAAGTACACTAGAGGTTTTGATGAGTGGGTTTGTGACTATCAAAATATGTGTTATGAATGGCTGTATCTTTTGATTGCATTGACTTGGAAGCCTGCATTTCTTACACCTGCAAGGGACCGTAGACTTTAGTATACGATATTAGATTCTACTTGATACCTCTACCCGTTTCTAAGAAAAAGGGTCTTCACAGAAGGACAGGCAGACGGATAACGACGCGATCTTATAAGGGTTCCGTTTTTTCCTTTTGAGGTACAGAACTCTAAAAAAGATTCAAATCACGTACTATTGCCAAGTACATGTCTGCTAATTTCCAACAAAAGGAGTGCATATTATCTGTGCTTTTGACGCCCCACTACAAGTGTGCTACCGAACCTTGCTGGCACTATATGATTGCAGGCTATTGCAGGACTGGCAATTGCTACCTAATGGAATTGAAAATTTAGAAAAGAAAAATTAAATTAGTAAGTCGTATCTGGCGGGCCTTTTTGCAAAAACACCTTGAGGCATATATATCAGTCGGTGTTACCTAAGCTGGGCCATGAAAATAATAGCATTGCCGTACCGTAAGGGCAAAGCGATAGCAATCCGGCTATCGATGTGTACGAACTGACAGTCGGTCGCTGGTGAAATTTGCCGAGTATCAGTTACTGTGCCTGAACTGGTAAAGTAATTGTTCTCTGTTTACTGGGTAGGTAGTCTCATATTTTGATAGAGATACAGAAAATTAGTGACGTTATAATATGAAAAAAACTTGATCTAGATTGATGGTAAATTTTATGAAATACGGGCCTGCATTTCTCATCCAAGCGAAGCGATTGTTTTTTTTCCCTTCTCATTTCGTTACATGCTGGTAGAAGAAATAAAAAAGAGAGAAAAAGCAAAAGGTGGACGGATAAAAAAAAAAAGATGAAACAAGAAACAACCGAGCCATTTTATTACGACTATAAAAGGATATAAAGTAGCCCGAAGCAGGAATTATTACCATTCAATTATCCGAAGACAGTTGTAATTAAATATATTAAAATCGTAAGAACTGGGATAAACTTAATCCCTTGAGTTTATGCGCATACGAACAGTCTGCAGTCTTGTCGCGCCTGCTGTCTCCTGTTTTTTTTTTTTTTTTTAGTGTAGCTCGCTTCAGTCCTTACTTCCTGTAGTTACGAATCTGAGGCGTACTCTATTTCTTACCTGTTTGTCTTTTGTGTTTTGTTTTCATACACGTACTCGGTTTTTACCTCGTAATTTAAGACTTGTCTGAGAGTGAATCCGGCAATTCAAAATCCGAAAATTGAGTTGGTCAAATTGGCAACAGGTACCACCGTGTTCAGGGTATCCCGAGTGGTACTAATTCTGCAAAAGTTCAACGCAAGGGTCGCATTTTCAAATGGAAGTAGAAAAAAAGCTTATTGCATTGTGAAATGTAATTTTTGTCTGACTTTCATTGAAATCAACTGATCATAAGTTATTTCATCGATTTCATGAATAGACAAAAAAAGGTCGCATGGCAAATTATTTCGAGGTTCACAACAAATCGTGACACTAATCCTTCTTTTTATAGCTCAAACGGTCGCCATGGCGTGACGTCAATTCATCAGGATTTAAACTATTTCATGGAATTTATTTACAGAAAACGTGAATTTTCGTCGAATTTCACTCGAAATCGGTCGAGTTGTTTCTCTTGTAACTTGAATTACGAATTTTTGTTTGTATACAGGGCCAGATTAAAGCGGAATGGTCGAAATATTGAAAACCAGTAATATGTGCTTCCAAGTTGACGGAGACAATTTTTATTCAATCTGTAATACTGCGAGGATCAATTTTATTACCATTGATTCAACTCACAGAAAAGATGAAAAGTGGCGTTGACCTCGTCGAAGATTTATTAAGTAATCAAATGCCTCGTATCATCTACGAGTGTCTATATTTGACAGGACAATAGTTATAAGATAGACTGCGCACTGAGTTGAAGCCGTGACAAGACAGATAGAACAATAGCTGCAGACATTTTCTCTCACTCCAATCAAGGACTTGGCGGGGGAAACACGTAGGCTTATACAAGTATACCGCCCGGCTGGCCTGATCCCTTTCCTCACTTGGTGGCTGCTCCCCACTCTTCCGATCGTGCGACAGAGAGAGAACTCCGGCAGGTTAGATCTGTGCTTCGGTCTCGGCTTCAGCGGCCCCGCAAGACCGCGCTGTCTATCTACCGTGTGTCCACGAGGAAAGTGCGCACCTTATGCGCGTGCGTCAAGTCGTTCGAGTTTTATTGGCTGACAGTTACTACCTTAATGAGCAGCCGATGCAATACCAATCGCATCTGTCAGAAATTGTCCCTAGGAGACCACCGCTACCTGTGGGCACACGTTATAAGTCTACGGACAAGCGTGCTCGTCGTTTAGTTTGTGTGCGTAGCCAACTTCGTAAAAATGTTACTACTATGACATTAAAAATGTTACTAACATGACATGTAGAATGGCCGATGTGTAGTAGTTCGCCGCTGCGCCGTGAGCCGATCTTTCGTGATAGGCGAGAGATCATGATTAACTGATACTCGTAAACTGGTCATTTCTAGGGAATTTGTTCTTGTTAGTGAAAGGTTGCTTCAGGCTGCGAGCATGGACGTCAGCTAATCAAAATTAAGCAAGCTGATCGGGCGAGTTAAGAGTAGGTCCTTTTAAGAAAACTTCTCGGGATTTGGATGCGAAAAGTCGTGCGTATAATCCGTCTGCATTTCTCCACCCGAGTGAAGAATGAAAACTGAGAGAAGGAGAGAGGATGAGGTAGATAGATAAATAGTTTAATAAATAAATAGATAAATTGATAGATAGATAGGTAGATAGATATATCATTGCGTAATGAGATGAGGTTCCCTCAGCACAGAAAAACAAAAATACAAATATCAATAAAGTAATAGATAGTAGATTCTACAGTTCCCTGTCTAAAATACAAGTAAGCACTTCTCTCAATTAATTATTTAAATTTAATGACAGGTCGCAGCCAAGGTTAGGCTAAATAGCGGCCTGCTTATTAGGTAAACCATTCAATAACTGTTCCTCAAAGACCACAGGCGAGGAAGAGTTCTGTATCTCTTGTGAAAGAGCATTCCATAACACATTGACACGGAATTCAATTAGAATTCTAATGCATATATTAAATTGAAAAAAAGCTCTTCATCTGCCTCCAAATATTAACCGCTTTCTCCTTCATGTGTAACAATTTTTGAGAATTTTCTCATCATTTTCAAAACGGATGGAAAAGGTTTCAAAAAAATTACACGGTGAACTAAACATAGAAAGAGCTTTCGGCATCATTTTTTTTTTTTTTTTAGTTAATTTTCAAAACATTTTCAATTTGAGTATTAGGTTCCCTCCATTTATTTCATCGAACATCATTGAAAATTCGCGAAATGAACTCTGATAATTATTGAAAATTTTTTAATAGTAGTAGCAATAATTTATTGATCGGAAAAAATACATTGACTATCAACTATTTGTAAATTTTGTTGAACTATTTTCGAGAAAAAAAAAGATTCACAGTTCTGTTACAGATATTGTGATATTTAAATTTCTTGAACACTCGGTTTAATGTCCCATTTTCAAAAGAGATAAAATTCAATCTTACCGCCTGAAATCACAAGAGAGTGAGAAAGTCGCTTAGTTGCTTGAAAGTGGCGATGATCTTTGTACGTGTGATAAATTGAATAGGCAGATAACAGTAAATATTAGAGATGCAATTCTTTTGGCCGTATCACCTGTTGACAGAAAAAAATTTCATTGTTATTTCTAATGTACGAAATAATAAAAGTGATGAAATAAAGTGTTCCCACCTACCTGCTGCGTTTCTTCCAAGCACCCAACATTTAAACAGATTTCTCATTTCAGTCCAATAAAGCCAATTTTCAAAGAGCATTAGCATCAACTTTCCGAGTCACTATCTTGACTGTTTGAGATTCTAACCTCAAAAATTCGTATGAACTACATCGCCGCCAGAAACAGAGTTTGACAGCTGAAACTCGGAGTGGCCAGCCTGCCCGTGCAGCCAATAAAACTCGCGCATGCGCATTGTATGTATAGTTTCAAGAGATTGTCTCGGTATACATTTACCATACAGATGTCTTAGTGATCTAGATCTCGAAACGTTGAGATCTAGTGAAAACTGAACTTTTCATCTTCGGGGTATTTACAATAACTTCATTTTTCTCTGAAAACAAAGAAGAGAGAAGTTAAAAAATGAGTTTAAGGTATCTAAAGGTACATGCAGGTCCCGAAAACGACAAACCCAAGATAGCTAATTTCTGACCACATCTTTCTCGGATGTTCGTTTTTTAGAGAATTTTACTATAATAATTACACTTCGTAGTTTTAAACATATTTTGGGCACTGTTGCTAACCTTTTTGTAAGTCTTATACATACCATCAGTTTTAAGTCTTCGAAAGAGAGAAAGACGGAGAGGGAGAGGGAGAGGGTGAGATTTGAAAAATTACAAGCAAATCGCGTCTGCAACACAATCCCACCTTATCTGATTTAAAATTGAATTCGGATGCGGGAGTATAATTACAGATCATCTGCCAGATCATTGCATGGTCTGAGAAAATCCGAAGTCTCACAGAACGGATTTGCGCCGCAGCTTCGTTGATCCCTGGAGACGATCATTGAACACTATATTTTCATCGACTGATTGTTGCCGTAATCAGCAAAAAAAGTTATTTCAAATTAATAGTCATTATTCATCAGACCGTGGCTATAAGCAATCGGGCGCTATTATAAAGATTCGGGGTTTCGAAGCGGAACTCCTTCTATACATGGGGCCATGGATTCCCAGATGGCTAATTTTTCGTCCCAGTCCGCTAGATTACGTTGACGATGAAGTCAGCCTGCAGCGCCACCGCCGGCCAGCCGAAAACCCATTCGAATCGCTAGGCGCCAGTCGGCAACGGTACGGCGGGTTGGTTTTGCATTGCTAATGTAATCGACTTGGCCGAAAAATTATTCGGCTGGGAATCTACGGCCCCATGTGTACATACCTACCTAAGTTATGTCAGTGGTCGGCGACGAGTGTCTTTGACCTCATGTCCAAATTCGATCCACTTCTACTGTAGGCTGGAAAATTTTCATAACTAGGATATTTTTGGATACTTGGATACCTATCTTAGGAGGGAAAAAAAATGAAATCGATGAAATATCATTCATTCGCCGGCAATTCGCGAATGCTGAAAACGCACAAAAGCGTTTATGTATGAGCAGAAGCTGTCGGAAAAGCAGAAATAGAAACAGATGCTGAAGCAGAAGTTGGAGCGTGATCCTTCGCAGCTTCAGATAGAAGTATTACACAATACCTATGCCAGATTCCATTGACCGGGCCGTGTTTTGCTTGTGATAAATAATACCCACAAAGGCGGAGGCAATAAGGGTAGAATGAAACACGGGAGTACAGCGAAAGTAACCTGGTGAAACAATTTAATAACAATTTGACCGATCTGCGCCTTCTTCGATAGGTTTGTCCGAACTTGACGATGATGAAAACTGCAACTTCGAGATACGCGAAGCAAGGGAGATGAGGAGAGAATCAGAAAGAGAAATGGCTTACTTGCCGATACGTAAAAGAACTTGGAGAATTACATCGATATGCAGAAAATTCGAGATCATAGGTATTAAGGACGTTAGAGTGTTCATGGCGGTACGGTAATTCGCTGCCTTCTTTTTCTTTTTTTTTTACTTCTTGCTTTCCCCACCAAGATTGGTTCGTTCGTATTCTAGCTTCAGATTTTCGTGTAATAGAAGCAATTTTGCGTTGTGATCAATACCCTCAAGCAATCCTCTATACAGATGATGCTCTCCAAAAGCAGTAGGACCTTCTCAAGCATTTTGGTGCTTTCAATGTATTGCGAATCCTGCAGTTCGTTTTCGTTTGAAAAAGCTTGTGTCATTTGATGTAAGTATATCTGCAGGGTATATTTGAGAACCTTGCCAATTATCAATTAAAGCGGTTATTCATGACTTTGGAGTAAAGGAAATGAATGAGCACATATATGCATATTTTTTTTCTCACTGTTTAAGTTAAGGGGGTGCCCTGGTCGATTTCGACATTGTCCTATATATCTCCAAATATCGAAGTCCACGTATTTCAAATGCAAAACAGATCTATACAACTGCATTCTGTGTGCAATTCTAAACAAAAACACCCCAATCCATTTTTCATAGACGCAGAAATAAAGAAATGGCATGGGTTCTATGAAATCGTAATATTAAATTCATAAATTTCATGCCATTTCCTTGTTTCTGCATTAAATGAAAATGCATTGGAGTATTTCTGTCCAGAACTGCATATAGGATGGGACTGTTCAGTCCTTTTTGACGTTTAAAGTTCAAATATTTATTTGAGTAATTTTTCCTGGTTTGATGAAACTTATGCTGAAATCCAATTGCTTGTTGGTAATGGAATCTGGACTATACAGGAAATGAGATGGCATTGAATTTCAGTAAATTTATGCTCACCAGATAGACCAAAGCAAACTTAGTCTAAAAGCGTGAGAAATTATAGTGACTAGGTATACGTTGTGAACGGTCGTTTCATCTTCGAATAGAAAAACGCAAATTAGGTATGACAAGTTTTAATGTTTGAGATGGATAAAACCGTTCAAACACTAACGCTTCAACCAGTTCTAAAATCTAGTTTGTTTCAAGAATTAAAGAGGTTCGGGTTCGTATATTTGGTCCCGAAAGTTCATGTCACATTATATTTTGTGTCTGAAACAAGAAATAAATGCAAACGGAGTTTATGGCAGTCGCAACATTGTATGTCAAGAGTCTCGTTTTGTTACCGTGCATGCATGAGAGAAAAAAAAGGATCCGTGAAGTTTCGTACACCGCGATATATTTACGTAAACTTATTGCCATTGCCGGCTTTTTATATCTAGATCGTAACTCAGAAAATAATTATCACATGATCTGTGGCACAGTTATACCTAATAATGGAGATCCTATAGGGAGAATGAAATGAAAGATGACTAGCTGATTCATGGCAATGTGCCCCCAGCTGTGAGAGAGACCTTCATTTCTGCGCGCCAATATGTAAATTATTGTTCACACTCGTATAAATGCGCGCTCACATTATATGTAACCGTGTCTCTTGTATAAGCTACGATACGTGTTGATATGTAAATCGCGTTTCTCGACACGATGACATGTCACTTTACGTCGCATGAATGAACAGGTTTCGTATAACTGTATCCGAAACAGATGTCTTCTGTCTATAGGGCATCGCCTGGATGACTCGTTGCTAATATTTTTTATTCATTTACTGTCCCTGCGCTTTTGTCTTATTCTTTTTTTCGACCAGCATTTTGACCTTCTCGCAGATTATCATACACATGGGTTCCTTGGTGTCCACGGTCATGGGTTAGAAATTATATTTTTTGTTTTGCTCAAAGCGATCGTGCGTATCATTGATGAAAATGAAAAACTGACTGCCATATTTCGCTGATAGTAAGGAAATTTATGGAGCAGTAGTGTTATAATTGTATGGAAATTGAAAAGATTCACTTGAACACCAGGTTGTTGAATTATTTATTTTCTTGAAAAACAATTTTATGTTTGCGAATAGGAAAACATTTGCTATAATCGGTAAGGAAATTTTTCACATCGTTTTGCAAATAAATTGATTTTTGATAATCTCGAAGCCTTTTTAAAAGTAGTTTACTCATTTACTTTTCCGCTCACATTTTTTTGTTTACCAGCATATCAATGGATATAAAAATGTAGAAAACTCATGAAAAAACTGACCAATAAATCAAATTGCACCCCAAAATTATTGGTTTACTACGTTTGGCCTAACACATGAACACTTTTCCGAAATTGGGGATCGTGAGTTGTTCGCTACATACTTTACGTGTTTAGTTCTTATCATCGGTTTATCAGAACAAGTAAATTGAAATTTAAAGATCAAAACAAAATGTATTTATCAGTTAGGGTTCGGTCGGTTCGACAACTCGAGGTAGAAGTCGATTACTGAGAAGTTTTTGAATGATCAACATCTGTAAAATACAATTCTGTATTTTTTCTTTCGCATCGTCGCGCGTTTTTCTCATCCGATTTGTATCGAAGCCGATTAAAAAACGAAATTAAATTTACGATTTAGTCTGCAGCAGGTATTTCGTACCATGGACGAATCACCGTTTTCTTCCTCATCATGCAAGACAGGTAATCATTTACCCTTCTTATACCTGTGTCGGTCGGAAATCGACCAATTTTTATTTTGAGATGTCCTCACGATACGCATTTATCGATTTTTTTTTCTTTTTTTTTCTCACAGCTTTTAGGTAAAGTAAAGATCGATTGATGTGAGGTATGTAACTTGTTAGTATAGGAAACATCATCGGTGTTGCGAAACATAGAAATAAAGGAAGACGCTAAGGAGACTCGCGCTATTTTTTCTAACATCTGTTGTTGGAAGTTAAATTGGAGAAGCAATAAAGGTGCTAATGACAGCGCATAAAACAGGGGTTAAGAAACTTATACTTGAAAACACAGTTCGTAAAATTGAGTTATTCGAAAGTTTGGATCCGTCAAAGGAAGCTCTGGTGTGCAAAATCGAGCACTTGAGTTGTGCACACGCGCCAACGTCGTTTTACCGAATCGTTTGAAAATGTAGCACTTTACGCACGCACAACAGGCTTCGGAAATCGAAGTTCCGATCTGCCGAACGATGTTTGGTTGCATAGTGGGATCGTTCCACCGCTCTTGCCCACATCTTTGGGCCTTGTAATAGACCAATAATTATCTAAATTGATTTCTCACGGTTTTTTTTTAAATCGTCGTGATTTTTATTGCTGCCGTTAATTCTATCCGACATCACTCTTCAAACTATAATTGGCCGCAACTACTATGATTTTCGATATATTTAAATTTTTCAACAACTGACCTAGTCGAGGAACCTCAAAGAACGTTTCTGAATCATTTAAAATAATTTTAATTATTTTTGACGGAACTCTGATGAGTTGCAGACAAGTTACTGGCAAAGCAAAAACTGCGTTTTTCAACGCACAAGGGCCGATAACTTTGATTCTAAATTTTGTAGAAGAACGAACGCAGGCTTCTTGAACGCAGAAAACTCTCATCTTTCTAATACTGTCTTACTCATAGCACTAGCACTTTTTCCTCTGTTTCATTGAACTTCAAACCCAGATGGTCGGATTTATTGAGATGATGCTAGTCGAGACATTCACTATCATCTGATGTTAAATGGTAAATGTTACGTATCGTTATATCTTTGGCAACCTACAATGGATAGCATTTTGTGATATAAAAGTAAAGATGCCAATGAAAATTCTGGCACCGAATAACAATCTGCGGAGTAAGAAAACGCTGTTGCCTTTTAAATCTTAGTATCCTTCGACTTGCAAGGACGGTACGCCCCAAGTTTCTGGAGTTTCTAAATCGGCGTAGAAAATTGCGTAGGAATTTGATGTCTTCTGCCATGCGAGTAGAGACGTTGAAACTTTCACGACGAATTTCGTTTACTGACGAACAGTTACTACACCTTGAGTTGTTCTCTAATTTCTTCAACTCCATCTCTACGACCCTGCCGGAGAAGATCTTCGGAATGCGATACGGAGATGACTGAGCTCTTGCACATCACTAAATTATACGATACAAAATGAGAATTCATATGTAGCATTGATGTAAGTTTTTTACACCCATCAACTACCGTTATGATTTCAAAATACCACAAACAAATTTGTTGAATTTCTTTATAACCTGTTTCTGTCAACACTGTCCTAGTTAGTTTAATGTAAGAGGTACAATTGTATCAAATTTACCCAATCCGAAACAACCTCCTGCTCCGATGAAGGTTAGGGAGGTGTGGTAAATTTCACACCTCATTTGCGTCAGCTGATTCATTCGAGTCCGATATAAATGTTCAATTATTGATTTCAAATATTGTTTCTAGTGCAGCAGTTTAACAACAATAGCTCCGTGTTTGCTGCAGTTGCTAACGTAGGTGTCGAGAATTTGTTGGCCATCGATCGTAGCGTGAGAACAATACCATTTTCTTTTTTTAATCACAATCAAATTCATTGAAATTATTGATACGTGCCACTAACCTGCCTTTAGTACATCAGGCTTGCAATAGTAGTGAGGCTGTTTGCCTTCGAAAGTAATGTAGAATTGACAAACAATCGAATTCTTCGACTACTTTACAATTACCATTTTAATGAAGTCGTTTGCGATCCAACTGAACGTAAATAATCATGTTCAAATTTATTAGACTCGATGCTATTACGGTTTCGAGCTCTTTAATTTTCGACACCGCAAGCTAATCTCTGTATGTAGAGTCTGCAACAATTGCAGTCAGATAGATTTTCTGACAGACGCCATGCATGGCTCCATGCTTAATACTCTACCAAAACTTGGATGTAACCTCTCAGTATTGTTGTGGTCCGCATAAGATCCTACGTTATTCTCAGTTTTAGAGTCCAGCTCTGCCGAGTAATCTCTTGAAGGGCTTTTTACGCAGTCCATTCAGATGAGAGGTTAGCACTTGGGAAATTATGTAGCTTTTTAGAAGTGAGTTTGTGTTTCATTCGTATTGAGAATCTTGCTGCGTTTAACAAAAATATCCATTTTTTGTAGGGGAAGTTAGGCCCGACTTGTGGGGTAAGACCGGCTACCTGAATTGGCTAATTGGCATTTTCGCACATAATGTGTACGCTTGAACTTTCAAAGAGTATAAGCATTAAATTCCGACCGTTGTTTTTAAGAATCAACTCTCCGACCCAATAACAAATGCTTCCCAAACCTTACCGAGTCACTATTTTAATTATTCGAGATTCTAACCTCGAAAATTCCTATCAACTACATCGCCGCCAGAAACAGTTTGACAATGGAAACACGGGATGGCCAGCCTGCACGAACAGCCAATAAAACTCGCGCATGCGCAGTTGATTTTCAACTTTCAAGAGATTGTCCCGGTATGTGGACTTAAAGCTCGAATCCAGCGACGGGTGAATATACTGAAAAATAGAATTTATCAGAATTCACGACAAAGCATTATAAATCTTCGAGAAACCGGATACCCCAGACCCATAGTCACCGTCGCAGTATTTAGTGGCGTAAAGCTTTGGGGCAGAGTTCATAGGTCATTGAACGTCCGTATAGAGAGGTCATGTCGTCAGTACGGAACGGGGTTTGCAGGCTTCGGGCTGTCGCTGCCGTTACTGGCGAAATCCATATTTTAAACACGCTACGGCAAACTTTCTACCCCGCGACAGTCAAGGGCTGTATTATCGGTAATTTATATCAACCAGAGTAGCGGCCAGCGCAGCACATTTTAATAATGCATTCTTCGAAAATATCTTTACTCATTCATTCAGATCTGTATACAACTATATTTCATAAGTTCTGAAAATAGCAAAGCAATTAAAAATCTGTGAATTATTGCTAAAGCGGAACAATATACCAATGGAATGCTCGGATGTCGAGGATGTTGAATTTTATAACGCTAGAAGTGAACCAGAAGAAAATGAGATGGAACTACATAGTGATCACGTTGAACTTTTTGGTAGTGCGAATGACGACAATAAAGTTATAGATGAAAAAAACGGTCAGGAGCTCTCAGAAAGTAAATTTGAAAACATTTTACGTAAAATTTACGTAAAAACGACGTGCTCGGGCGCTTTCAAGTTCTAAAAATGAAAGTAAAAGTTATAAATCGATAAATATAAAAAGGTGCTATTATTATGTATTTTTTAAAGACTAGTCATGTTGACTGGTTTTGATAGAAACAGCTTCGTCTTAGATGTCGGTTGATCTAGTTGATTGAAAAAAATTCTTCTTGCTTCATATCGACTAATTCTGGGTTTTACTTGATGTTGATACTTGAGTATTCGTAACTGACATGTACGAGTATACCCAAAAGTCTATGTGTGTATTTTCTTTCACAACCTTATTTAGCAGCAATCGATGTTCACTAATTGCGAATTTTTAACCAATAACACAAGGCTCCATAATTCTCGATGAAAAAGTGATATCTTTGTAGTTTAGGAAGTGCACTTCGATCGGCGAATAATCCCCACTTTTTGCTTTTAATTCGCGTAATCCAGCGTAAAAACGTTGATTTATTCGGTACATCAGCAGTGATTACCCGTTCAAAGGATTTGCGTTTCGTGGTGCAACGCCTTCTTGAGACTGTCTGAAATTGGCTTGATGCTGTAATGCAGCGTAGGGAGTTTTATAATCGACGAGATGGCTCCTTGTTTCACTAAACAGTTATACATGGTTGCTGATGATTGTCTTTGTCGGTGTGCTAATTGGTACAAACTTTGACTTATGAGAAAGAAAAAAGACAAATGAGAATAATAAGTAAAAAAAAGCAAACACCACTAATAAAAACTTCTGGGCCAATTAGTGTCGCGAACCGTTAACCCGGTTCAACTGTGGGACCCGCAGAAGTCATTCGTCGACTGGAAAGTTTCACATCGTGATAGTCCAAGTCCCTTCAATTTACTGAAATCTGCATTATATTTTTTGGCCGTTACATTCATGGATAAGCGGATGTGATTTAAAGATGTCGTGTGTATCCTTACTCAGTTTTTACTTTTTTTTTTTTAGGTAGAATGTGAAGAAAGTCGACAAGTTGTGAGGTGATCCAGAAATTGAAATGGGTAGTCAAAATTTATTCCGAAGATCAAAATGTATGAATCTGTGAATGTAATTACCGGTTCTTGTTTGCGTGAGAAACGGGGTTAGTTTCGAGATCAGCAACTTAAAATTCTTCTTAAAATTATTACTATCGTTACCTACAGTTTATCATCAATCATGGGAATTTTCATTAGTCTTCTTTTCACCACGTGGATTTATACGGTCTTAACGTAGTGATTCTCTAGAAAGAGTACAATTTCGAAAATTTTCAGGTGAGTTGAAAAATTAACGACGGAGCCAGGAATCGAACCTGGTATCCAGAGATGCTTTACCGGAGACTTACTCCACTAGACCACCTAGCCGCCCTGACTACGGTGTCATTAATTTCTCTCATCACCTGTATTCGAAATTGTTTTATTTTCGTGTGCCTTGAATATATACATATCTAGTGGAGTAAGTCTCCGGTAAAGCATATCTAAGATAGCAGGTTCGATTCCTGACTCCGACGTTAATTTTTCAACTCACCTGAAAATTTTCGAAATTGTACTCTTTCTGTCAAATTTTTCTCACTCAAATATTGATATGATTCTTTCATATCATTTAAAATGAACGGCTGGGCCGTTCAAATTGGTTAAAATAATGTAATGTACTATGATATACACACATTAATAGCCACATACAGATGTCTAATGTGCACATTTCAACAAGTCACACACACACACAAGTCTGAAATGTGCCTCTCGGGACGAATTTCAAATATGTAGTGATTCTCGCCATTAATTCGAACCGTCGTCCGCATTAATTGAGGATGATATAAGTTCGTGCGAACGCGCAGAAACAGTGGTAGTTGATCGGTGTTTACCGCCACCTGATATGGAACAGTTGTAAATGGAACAGCGCGAAGATCCGCGAATCGAGATAAGTGCGATTCCGTGTTTCTTCTAGCATTTATCTTGCTACAGTAATCGGATACCCATTAAGTCCTCGAGACCAGAAGTCGAGGATTGCACAAGTGGCGTCCTTGAGCGACATGACCTCTAACGGTGGCACAGAGTCCATGCGAATAATTTGCGTTTTTGTTTTCTTTTTCGCTTCGAGGGTAATCGGTGATTTTTTTATGGGCGCAGTCCTGTTCGCTTGATTAATAATTCGACATGCCCCTCGGAGGTTTGGGATGAAGGAGTTTGATTTTGACGAATGGTTCATTTGCGATTGTTAAAGGTAATTTGCGCAAATTAAACGTGAATTTTTTGGAGAAACGTGGTGCAACGTACACTCCCGACTTGGCACCGCTACGCGTGCCGGAGATGGTAAACCGGTAGATATTTGGAGGATGTGAGTTCATTGACATCCGATGAACGCCGAAGAATTTGATATTACGAGCCTGTCTCAGGGGGGAGGGCTCTAAAAAAAAAAAGAAAATGAGAGAAAAAAAAAATTACGAAGTAAAAAAATCGAGAGGCAATACACCGAGTCAGACTGGTACGAAGATTACTGCCTCTGGACTTTGAGCATTTTGAACAGCAAATTATATACGTAGTCGAAATTTTACGTAACAAAATTATTGTGGTAAGAAATGATAATATGCGTGTACATTCGTATTTCTTCTGACAAGAAATGATCAATTTCAGATTAAACGTCTTGTTTTATCGTCGAGCTGAGAAAATGAGATTCTTTTCCACCCTCTGTCGGAATTGAAATGACCGTTACAATTTTCGGAGGTAGAATTTGAACCCGAAGACCCCATTTTCTGCTGGAACCAACAATAGTCCGGACATCTAGCTCACGAGTATCAATCTCGGAAGGTATCGATTTTGTCAAGGCTACTTAAAAACCTTGCATATTTCTATTTCGAATACCTTCATCCTCCATGAGCTCAACAGTGGGTATTGACTGTAGGCGCTCGCAGGTTCATATAAACCACAACTCGATTATCCTTTGGGCACGAATAAGGTAGAATCGAGACGCAGAAAATTTGAAGATCGTGGTGCCATTTCCTGCGGAACATTGAGAACGCGGAAGATAGAAAGAAAGATGGAGGGAGAGGAAGGTAGATGAAATTCATTTGATTCTGGAGTACCTACTCGTATAACTGTTTCAGAACCACAGACAAATAAAATAGAAATTGAAATTGATGGTGGAAATATGCAAAAAAGAACGTAAAGCAATAACGTAGAGAAGGAGGGTAAGTGGGAGTGGAGGAAAGATAAAAGAGGAAGTAGAAAGTTAGAAGATATAGTATCTGGTAACATCGAAAATTCGGCAGAAATGCCATGAGAATAATTCGAATGGCAGAAAAGCAAGAAAAAAGGAGAAACGGAAATAGGGGAGCAAAAAAACCGAATGCTGATTCGTACGGAGCATAGTGTATGTAGTACGCACTAATCAATTAGACGACGGGGCCATTCACTCGTAGCTCATCATTGACTCGTTCCTCGCTCGTTCACCGGAGGTTTAATCTTCCCCGAGGATAATAATAGCTTGGAGTATGCAAAAATAATCAATACCTGGCAGGTTCATCGCCAGTGCGTTTAGTTGCCCTGGGTTACAATTACCACACATGTATGTATCTTTGTTTAACGTTATATCCAAGTACCAATCTCGTGCGTAGGCAGGTATGTGTTTAATGTAGATTACCTGAGCATGAATTACGTAATTGCAACACCACCGTGATGCGGTTAAGCAATATTATTCAACGCTTACGACTACCGCCTGGCCATGTGCAGGTCTGCTTGTGTGTATTTCTTCTTCGCACAAAATTTGTCTAGTTATGTCTGGAGTAATATACGTTTCGTCTTGCCAGAAAATGTTATAATAATTTATTGATTGGAAAATGTTGTTGGCAAAGTGAGAAAATTGCACCGACTTAAGTAACAAAAGAGATCGAAAACAAAGTGTGATTAAGTATCGTCGGACGTAATCGGATTCGCGGATTCTTCCCGTTCCAGGATATACTCAGAGATGAGTTTGAATGTTTGTAAACCGGTCGGTTCGGTGTTGCGGGAGAAATGAGTGTATAATTATTGTTAGAGTGTATGAAAATTCAGATCCTTTGAAGATTCGCAAATTTTTTTCCGACATTCTATCAAGCATGTCCTTCTCCCAAGGTCAACTTTTTTCGGCACACTTTTCTGGCTTGATATTTATTGAGTCATCATTTTTGCCTTCATTGAGACCATGTCATTATCTACATTACTCGTGATTGCCTTTGCGCTTCTCGTGTGTATTAAAATATTCGGAAAACTAATCTCAATGCTGTTTTCGTGTTACATGTCCAGTAGTCTGACTACGTTTCTAAAAAGAGTCCTCATGCTCGCTGGCGCGTTGCACGAGGTTTTGTGAAAGGAAACCTTAGTGTTACAATGTTTTGTCTGACATGTATTCCGTTTCAATTTCAGGTCAGTATACCATTACCTAACCACTGCTTAAAACTTCGTTCAACGGAGTGTAATAGACTGCCATTTGTTTTTTGAACAAGAATTATCGACTTCCGTTACTATTGACCTATGATGTAGATTTCTTTGAAAGTATTTCACCAAATATCCCAGGGAGTAGGTAACGATGTGCAGGGTTTCGAATATCAGTGTATAAAAGGTGAGTAAATAAGGAGGAATAAATACGACGCTGCCAAGTCGGTGCCTACGTATAAAAGATGAAAGACCGGTTAGGGAGATTCATATTTACTGAACCAATGCGATTGCAGATGGGGTGGCACGGGTGGTGGTGGTAAAGTTACACGCGACCACTTCGCAATGCATGAATTATACAGTCGGGTTGATGATCCCGATGATAATTAGCGAGAAGTCTGCGAGAGCGCAGCGGGGTGGTGGGGTGGTGGATACGTAGGCGTGGTTGAGGACGAGTACCATACGAAAAAAACGCTATACGAGACCCTGCCTTCTTGTCTCGGACTCAACCGTATAGCACCTACCTTATATACTAGAGCGGTAGTTTTTCTAAAAAAAACTCGGAGCCATTTATTATGTCAGCCAGCTTATACACCATGGCGTATCAGCCTTTACCACTTGACTTCCTTCTCGCGAGAGATTAAGGCCTTTAATTATAATTAGATTAATCTTTTCCCGATTGCAACGTGGCGCCAAGAGATCCACCCATGTCTGACATTTACTTTTGCTGCATACTGCTTCTCTTCACGTCGCGTTTCAACTTGGGTTATAGGTACATAGGTACGTAGGTACATGAAGTAGCCTGCAGGCGGGTACCGTATTAGTCCCAGTCAGAATATCGCCTGGGATAGCTCCTTGGTTATTTCAACGTAACTTGATATACTAGAGCTATTTCAGTAAAGATTTACTCGACAATCTTCTATCTTATATCCGTTCAGAGAAGAGACTCTCTTCCTGCTCCAACGAGAATATGCGTTCTCGGTAGGGTCCTGGGTCATTGTCCAGGATAACCTGATTCCTGAAAGCACTTTTCTATATTAACAGATCTCTACTGTGATAAACTCAAGCAATTAAAACGAACTTACAATCAAATTAGACAAGCCTTCGGCGATTTTTGATGTGGTGGATTGGCCGCGCAACGATTAAGTTAGGTTTATACCGAGTATATCTAGATATGGTTGTAGGGAATGGGTCAACTGAAATTTCGCGTGATGGTATAATGCACCAATCGGTTTATTTCCAACTCCCGCTCTGTTTCGCTGGCAATTACTTTTTGCTCCCAAACTTTGCTTGGCTACGTTTTTTCCGGATAAAGGACCGTTTTTACCGTATCTACCTCCAGTTGGTACAGAGCCAGAGCGATGACGGGGATCGAGTAATTAAGAATCTGTGTGCGTATTTGAGAACATAATTGTTTTTTAATAGTTATTTCGTGCGATCTGCGGACTACCGTTTCAGCGCCGATATCTTTGCGAAATTAATAAGCGTCGTTTTTTACTGCACTGGAGTATTTAATTCTGTAAATAATATGCGATTTTCATGCTAACAACTTTATGTTTGTTCAGTCGTGGAATAATTATCGAAAGTTCTTTGAACAGCGTTGAATTGTAACGAATTGGACATGGTGCTTTTTGAGTTTGAGGAGGTAGAAACAAGACTGTTGTTTGCGACAATTTTCATTCAAGGCCAAAACACAAAAAAAAAAATAACTAATCAATTCATCGAATTTACATAGTATGCGGTGATTCTCAAGTATGGTTGAAGAAATATTTCATTGAATCAATTCGTTTCAACCAATTCGCATAGTTAAAGTTTTGTTTTTCTTTTAATGAATATTCGTGCCTTGAAGCTTAGAATTCATGATAATGTGTACATTTCATCAAAAATTTAATTTCTCCTGATAAAAAATGTAAACTGTTGTGTAATTTCAAATTTTGTATCGAAGTACTGTAAAATTTCCAATTCAAAACTCCAATTTCTTTGTCTCAAATTTAATTCAGTTTACTAAGCTAGGTTATCGTTCACGGATCGCCAGACTCAAAATCATATACTCATCAAAATTTGCTTATTATTAATCACCAGACACCTCACTTCGATCGAAAGTAGCAAAAAGTATGAGGAGTAGGAAATTAAATGAAGAAATAAAAAGTAAATGGAGAAATAATTTTACACCACGTGACCCGACGCAGGTCAAATAATTCAATCATTATTCGTAATAATATCTTACACATAAATTGGCTACATATGCCACATTTATTTGTAATATATGTCACATTTGAGGGTTAACGATGTGAACGACGCCTCGCCGGCAAACAGGCAACTTGAGTTGGACTTGGGGTACTTACCGCGTTTGAGATGTAACTTTGGTTGCCAATCTACCGCCAAGGCATCATTCGTATCGTCAACCCTTTATGAAACCTCTCGGTATAAATATCACACCGCACAATTTGAGCAAAAAAATAAATAAACTGTATGTCCTTACAAATTTTTTCCTGCGAATCAGTAGCATAATATTTATGTAAGAGTCATCATTGAGAGACGTATCAGTAGAGACGTCCGCGGTTTGTCCCGTGCACACGTATTGACAGGATGAAGTTACGTGCGCAACTTGTGAAAGGAATTTGGAATATTTTTAAGATAAAAAAGCTTAACGGTTCCCAATGATGAGGTTGTGTTACGAATATTTGTTTTAGTGCTGTGATAATTTCCCTGTGATTCCCACGGTGTCTACTTATGAACCCAGAGTACGTGCATACCTGTGTACTAGACTCAATCATAACTGTCCGAATTTCAAAACTATTTCGGCCCGTGCAATGCTATGATTATTAAAAAAGCATTTTCTCACATTCGTTTATAAGGTACGATTAAAAAGTAATCTTCCCGAAGAACGTGTGTGCTCATCTACAATTTAATAATTTTTCTCTCCCACGTAGTGTGTCATGCCTTTCTCATTCCTCTTACTATGTTCTTTCCGTTTCTTATCTTCATTTCGTTTCCGCTTTTTTATCATGCGTATACGTAGTACGCACGAATTATGCGTACGTGAAAATTGAATCTTAATTGACAATGAGCCTGCGGCGAGTTTCTGAAGGTTCATCATAATTTTTATCTACCGTGCTTGGGACGGACTTTCATGATAAATTAGAGTCAGTCACGGCCGACGACATGATGCAGACAAATGAAGACAAAAATTGATTATGTGCTAGCGAAATGGAACCCCATAAGTATCAAATGTGGGAGTTGGAATGTCGGAATATGAATGTACCGTTTTCTGATACACCTGGTCCCAGTCACCGTAGCATTGGCCACGTTTCGTCAAGTACCAACAACGTTCGTTGTAGTTGATTCAGATAATTTATGCCAGATTAGAGTGGCGTTACAACATCGTTCAGCCACATTATTGTAGGCATGATCAAATCAACCTGTCAAATATAATACAGATCGTTGGGATAATTGCTTTTGATATCGCCTTATCCCACCAGTTGAATATTGACCGCTCAATTTAGATTGTTATTTTTGTCCTCACCATTTTTATCTCCCTCAGTGGTCGCCCGTGGTCTCTTGACACCAGGAGAAGGCCATTAAGAATAACATAATCGACGAACCCCGAAGATTCACTGTAACCTGTCCGACTAAATGTTACAACCTCTTGATAAACGCAGGTAGCACCGCGATATTTCCTATCCGTTAACAGATAAAAATAAATTCTGCTTCAGACTGTTATTTGCACTGAACGTAGTGTGAAATGTTGTGAAGGGGCTATGGGAACGGTGGCACGTCGAGACGTGATGTGTCAAAAGTGGCAGGTAACGAACACCCGCAGCCTGAAATAATTGTGAATAAAAACGAGAAATAATTCTCATATCAGAGTCGTTAGAAGATAAGTGTTTGAATCCCGCTGTGCTTCGGTACTTCTCAGGCCTGCGAAGAGCTTGTCCGTGATTGATAGAAACCTGTTCGAATGCAGAGTCAATGCTCTGAAAATAACTGAGACTTCCTTTTGACTTCAGCGAATCCGGAATACAGCTTGCTACCTCAGTCGTCCTTGCATTTTTATTTTATTCGTCTTACGAGGTTCGAATTTGTAAAGCTAACGCTTAACGATGCATATTTCGGAAGAAGCATCACCTCGCTACTTCAGAATTGTCTGAAATATATCTAGGAATGAAGTTGGGAAGTCAAATGAATTTTACACATGCATTAAAAATAACAACGCATTCGTATCCTAGTCTAGATGCTGTGTGATGTTTTCAGGCTTGCTAACAGTTTTGGATTTCTGAACTTCATTGTCAATGTCACAAACTGCGATTTTTTTATCAATCATTAATGCGGTAGAAAGCTAATTGGGCGTGAATAAAAGTCAGCAACAGAAATGTTGATTTTCCGTATTCAATAAGTGTAAATCGATAATTTTTACATACGTAGATTTTGGACACAGAAAATGATGATCAACGATTGTTAAATAAAGAGTGTCACGGAGATGAGTACATTTTGGAAATAGGTAGCCTGGGCTGCGCATCTTGTTTTGCATGCTGTCAGATCTCTTACCTTTCTGCGGATGTGCCAATGCGATAAGAGAAGGGACTCAGAATCAAATTGCACATTACAGATAATTGGCAATCTTGAACACTGTCTGAGATCCGAGATCTTGGAGCCTGTTATCTGTTGTAGATACTTGGCTGCCGGTTTATTCCTAGTCTATTTCTAGATGTAAAACATCAAAAAGGAACGCATCGTGCTTCAGGGTGCTCGCATATAGTAGTTCCTGTCTCTACGGTACAATATACTGTATTTACATATCGCCAAGGTGTGAGCGGAGGACAGAAACTCCTTGGGGGCCAGCGCGCACTCTGGTCTGTGTACCATGCCTACGTTATACGTGTTCCAGATCATAGATCATGCTTCGCCACTCTTCTCTCGGCACCGCGTTATCCATTTGTAACGGCATCTATTGATCTCGGTGTATCCTTGACCGATAGATTCTGATGCTGTCGCTGTTTCTGCTTTTGTCTCATCTTCCAATGATGTTCCCACGTCGCTGTGGTTTCATTTCTTTTGTTAATCCACCCTCAGCCCGCGCCTTGTCTTTCCTCGGAAGTCAGAACTGGATTTTACATCTTTACAGCTTATGATTGAGGATATGTTTCCGACCGATACCCATAACCTTTCAGTTCTGTAACATGTGGCACCGGATTTGTCTCGTATATTATTTTTTGTTGTGCCGAACACTTTGTACTAAATTTTTGATACAGCGCTTCCTGAATTACATAGTCTTTTTTCTAAAAATTTGCCCGATTGATGAAAGTTCTGTTACTTTCACTTGCGCCTTGTTTACACCTTTGCAATAAGTGTCAAATTTGTTTGGTCATTTCGAAAATGACCTCCAAAATTGAAGGCAAGGACGAAAAAATTGAATGGAATTGTATTGAGGGTAGTATCTTGTACCGATTATCAACCGTCGGTTTCAGTTTGGAACTGTAAACGATACACGTGATGAAAAAGTCATCCTAACTCGTTCAACATGCACCAAAAATCGAGCTGAAAATGGACGGGCAGTACCAAAAAATGTTACCATGAATGGTGAACTAATATAAATAACGAGTAGTTAGATATACAAAAACACCTACGAAATTTAACTTGAAAAACAAGTCGATATTCTTACCTCGACAGAATAACCAAGCAACTAGACTCTAACGCGGAATCAAACATATTCTATCGTCCTGAAATGTACCCACCATCATGCTTACAAGTTTGAATGGAATTTTATTTTGCATGCTCTTGGCACTGGCCTCGGGTCGTTTGAACGCAGGCTTTCCCGAAAGTTTCGGAATTTCTGGTTTTTTCTGCAACAGTGTTCCCTGAGGTCTAAATATTAAGCATCTTATTTTTCTTTTTAATCGGATAACCAGCTATTCTAATGTTCTAAATCAGGAAACGTTTTTGCACAAAAAAACTACAAGTGTCAGAACTTTCGGGTTAGCTCGAGTACAAGCGACCCGTGTGGCACGTAGATGAATTCTATTAGCAATTCTGAAGCTTCAACTACTGCTTGGTAAGAATATCGCTCGCGTTCTATCAGCAACGGTAATGGTTTCATATAAATGCGGAACTCACCTCCTCTCCAGATAACTAGTAAAGCGACGTTAACCGTAAATTATCCGGCAATGATTCAACTCGTTTACCAATGAAAATCACCTACCTATTCCAGATTTTACGACGCACCAATTGGTAGTCAGAGAGTAATTCTCCAAATTATTCATTTAGCTCTTTGCGGTTAAAAATAATCAGTCCGCATTCGTTAGCTGTTTCGCTGCGTCTTATAGCGGTACATACCGGTAGATCTGGTACCCGAGTTTATCTGTGATCTGAGTCATGACTAGAAGATCTTGTAATGTAATCAATGTGTTTTAACTGAACTAAAACCTTGACGCTCCAGGTGGCGAATGCTTATTCTAATTTCACGTCACTGTCGATTCATCACCTCGAGAACTATCGCCTCCGGCGAAAATTTGGATCACTGACTTAATAGTTTTCTGCTATCCTTACCGCGTGCCAAGTTTCTTGACATATGCACACCCACTAAAAGTCATTGGCGTGTCTACCTTGTGCAGAACAGCTTGTAGAATAAATCAATTCACTGACCGAAAACTGGGCTCAACTATCGAACTCGGACCGTACGTTCAGTGTAAAAATGCAACTTTTTCGTGTTCCTTTGCACGGATCGCCTTCGAAATTATGAAAGATGTAGAATCAGGATCAACGAGATCACGGTCCGGACGGTGAATGACTTACATCAACAGGGGGTTTCGCGTAACTTGCAAGGCAAGAAGTGTTGTTTACCAATGAAAATACCCGTACCGTATACCGTAACAATAATCATAATCGATTTACGTTTGCGCCGATCTAACGGCTCAACAGATCCCGAAAAATATAGACGCCCATTGTCATTCGTTGGACTGACTCCTTATTTATTTTGAGCGCGGTCCGTCGCTGAGCTCGCGAGATGTCTCGGGAGGTAATCAAAGCCGTGTTTTATATAGACCGTAGACGACGTAACAGTAAATTCAATGGTTAATCACCGGCTCAATTTCGTGGTTAACGCTGATGTGATCCAATCTTCGCAGATGAATATCCTCTGCATCGGGATATACCAGCAGCCGTTGTCGCTTTTATGTATAGGCAAAAACTGTCCTTGCGCGCACCGAGTAATTACATACTTCCAAACTTATAGAGCCTCGACGTTATAATAGAAAAAAGTCGGCAAACGATTTGGTCACGCCGAGGATATCCTTACACAATTAGCCGTCAATTACAACAAGACCGGATATTCAACCGACTCGTCAAGTCTCCAATATTTAATATCGATTTATCGCTCCAAGAGCATTTATTTGTCGTTTATTATTTTATTTTTCATACTTCTAACACCGTTTCTTTTTGCACCTTCGCGGATTAAATCCAGATAATGAATCACGGCCACAGCGTAAGTCCTTGTCTAATCACTGTTTTTCCCTACATCTGTCACTATCTATTGTCTAAATATATCTGACTACATTAGGGTTTTTTGAAAAAAAATTGATTCTTTTCTCCCACCCGTTAAAACTTAAGTTTTCGTTAAAAAAAAAAAAAAACAAAAACACTCGCCCTGGCCGAGCTCTGTAGCTTGATGAGAAGCTGCCGCTCATTGAAAATTACTAATTGTAGCAGCCAGTTAACGTCTATGGCGAACTATTAGGTAGGATTTAATTTTGAGACCATGACGATTGCATTTTGAGTTGAAGTCAAAATTTTCAATCATTAAAAATTACGGACAATTGTGATTTGAAGTTTTTTTTTGACAGTTCATATCAATTCTATTAATAATAATTTTTCGACTTAAATAATATGTTCTCAATTTTTTATACAAACAATTGGATTTGTGCGATGACAAAATTTGTTCATCGAATGAATATTTTATTTTTCATTCGAAACACAATCCTCATGGTTTCAGAATTTTTTGCATCCAAAAAGTACGTCATAGACGTTAATTGGCTGCTATTATTAGAAATGTCCAGTGAGCGGCAGCTTCCCGCCAAGCTACAGAGCTTGTTGTTAGTCGGTGCGAAGATTTACTTTTCTACCAAAACTAAGGTTTTGAGGGGTGTTAGCGAAAAAATTTAATATTTTTTTTTCTTGGACCACCCTAATCTACTTACACGTATAAAGTATCCCTAGACATTGTGCGAATTTCGATTTTAACCTTAATATTTTTTTAACCTGTTTTTCAAAACTATTTCCATAAATAAATTATTGACCCAAGAAATATCGCAACCTCGTCACTTCCTTCTTCATGAAATATCCTGTCAACTAAAACCTGAAAACGATATGAGCTCGACGTTGAGATGATATAGAGTTGGAGAGATGTTATGATCCATCCACTCTCTGATCGGTAATCAGATCGATACAAACTTGACGTATTATAACATGATTAGCAATAAAAAATACGAAATAAATCGATCAATTAATCTCGATTGATAGTCTCGGGTATTATATATAGTACCGTTAGGTACTCCCCAGCTGTAATGACTCCGTGATCGAGATTTCGTTATGTATTTCGATGCGCCACTGCACCGATCGATAAATCTGTTCGTTGATGGTAGATACAGTCTTGAAGACATAGACACGTATGGGGTGATTTTGATCATTTTACTTCATACTGGCGAAGGTAATCTCCGATCTTTTCCCTTAATTATTCGTCTACTGTAAATTGCGTATACTGAAGAAATGGGCGTTGACCTGTTGCAGCGTTTCTCAATTTGAACACAATACAAAGTTTTTTGAAAGTTTCCGTATTTTTATCAACATGATTTGATCATCCAGAGTATCAGATTTTTAAAAACATTGTAACATCAAATAAGATACAAACGTTCCGAAAACATAAGTGCCCTTGAGATTTTTTCAGAATTTTAATACCGTTAAAGTTTTATTTATTCTCGATATCGTCCACAAAAAACTGCGAGAAAATGAGAACATTTTTTACAAGTTATAAACAATTTAAAATCCTAAACCGAATCTTGACGCTGTGAAAAATAATTTTCTCTTCGCCGATCGGCTACGGCTGTAAACCTTGATTGGAAAACTTCTTACCAACTTTCCGTCAAATATATACGTAACATCACCGTGTATACATAGCGTATTACAACGTATCATGTAAGTGTTAACTTACCGTAAAACTCACGGCATAGCGGTACGCTGCGCTGTAAAATCGATCGATCGCACGAGATATCTTCGATAATACCAAGGATTCTGATGGCTACGAGCGGCTCGATCGCGATCGGGTGTCCTTGGCGGCTTTTACAACGGGATCGGTTACGTGTTTCAAGACTACCGAGGATACACCGCAAATCATTGCAAAATTGCGGCAGTGCCACGGCCCGTTGTCGATTGCTCATTGAAATCGGGTTTACTGCGCCGGGAGCTGTTCGTTATATTTTTACCAGAAGAAAAGCCGATTTACGATTTTCTCAACTATGCGATTGAATAAGAGGAAACAAGGTAACAAGGTAACTCGAGTTTGGCTTTATATTGTTTTCGAGGTTGTCAAATGTTATCGAATGAAAAACTTTTTAGTATCGGAGAGAAAACAAGTTTGATCAATTTTGAAAATTGACGTCATCTCTCGATCGATAGGCGTACGATGACAAAAAATTGAGCTACGTCTCCATGACTTTTTGGTAACCAAAACCGATTTTTATCATTAACCCATTAACGCCTGAAATGACACTTTTTATGTAGTTATGTTTGACCGATTACCAACAACGCTAAGACAATGGAATTTTAATAAAAATTGGTACCCGACTATTTTCAAGGGTGCTCTTTCAGAAGCCGTTGGTCGGTTAGAAGCCATGAAAATTTGATTTTCTATGGAAAATTTCAGCCTTTTCGAGCCGCTATTTTGCAAACAATTGATAAAAAAAAATTCCTAACCACTAGGTTTTTAAAGTACAGATAAAAATTCCACGATTTTTGCAGAAAAGAGTCTGATTTGAGTATTATAAAGGTTCGATATAAATAGTTTTTCAAAAAAACTACACCAAAATTTCGCTGTTTTTTTTTTTTAATTGCAAATTTTCCAGAGAAAGTCTAATTTTCATGGCTTCTAAACTCGATATTCTAAAAGAGCACCCTTGAAAATAGTAGGGTACCAATTTTTATTAAATTCCCATTGTCCTAGCGTTGTTGGCAATCGGTCAAACATGACTATACAAAAAGTGTCATTTCGGGCGTTAATGGGTGAACGGCTCATAATGACGGGAAGACCAACCAAATATATATCTGTTGAAAGCACATAGCTACTAGCTGATGGTCGATCATTGAACTGCGGAGCGATGCATTTTTTTAAATAAAATCTAACTCATCATTTGTATTAATACTTTGATATCAAGCTGATTACTAGCTAAACGAGAATTTCGTACATAACGGTTCATCGAATATTTGAAATTAAGAATAAGTTGCATATTTTGAGCTGGCTCAGGCAGTATTGTTCTTTGAGTTTCGTCATGCTTGGTTGGTGTGGTTTTCATCAGGATTCTAAGGTCAATACTGTTATAATGGAAATATAATTGTGATAGACTTCTTTAGAAAATATGTTGGCACTGCGAAATGAGAGAAATATACGTATAATTGCTGAGCGGAAAATCAGAGACAGAGATGTAGAGGGAGGCAGAATGAGAGTCTTGAGTTTATAATTCAATTTTTTCCTTCTGTTTCTTTATTTTCTTTGCCTGGAGGATCGATGAGTGTATTGTCACGCATAGTTTCGCTTCGTGTTCCTTGATAGGTGGATGCTGGGTATGATGTTTAGATCTGGATAGTTGGTATTCTTGCCTCACCTTCTCTGAACGCATTACAATCGTTCAATTTAATAATATATAATCCAAGCACTCATTATACAATATAAATCGTTATAGCAGGAGTGTCTTCAGGTATAAAAAATAAGCATACACCTCGAGTGGCGTGCATTCAAGTCAGGAGTACGAGGAAACAGAAGATTATAAAACAACTCATTCAAATTAAAGAAACGAGCAAATTAACGCGCAAATAGAAATGCAGCTCTTCGTGGAAACACTTATTCACCGCAGAATAGACCCGTGTATAACTGCTAGTAATTAACCCTATCGTTCGCTCATGTACAATTTTGTGCCTCTAAAGTACAGTCTTGTCACTTACGCGCATCGCTTATCTGCTCGTGGGGAACGAAACATAAAACGAGTTTCCGTGTTCCATGAGTTCGGAACGCATCCCAACGAAAAGTTCTTAGGCTGACCCATCAAGGTAAGCCAAATTAACCACTTGTTCCTTTGAAAAAGAGGAGCGGTGAGCAGTTAAAAATTAGTGCCACGAATAAATCAATTCAAGCTGGAACATTTGCAGGATTCTCACTTACCCGATTTTGTCTCGGGCATCCCTGGCGATGGTAGGTATGGCAGCGATGTTGATTTGTTGATAAAAAACCAAGACATCGCTTTTTGAATCCAAATTGGGGTATAATTGAAGCCGGCAATTTGTATCACAGGGACTACGCGCGTAAGTGACGTATGTACCCATTATAGCGACGGGTAAAAATTTTGAATCATCAACATTCAGATAGCTTTATAGTACATCGAATCTCATCGCTCCAAACGGTCAGAAATTACAACTGGTTGGGAATATCGAACAATCGAAATTCGCAATGGTTTCAATTTAATGATTTCTACCGGGCGAAAATAATAGATGATTGTGATTAATAATGAAAAAATTTTGGAAGGAATAAAAATCCAAAACCACTTGGAATTCAGAATCAGTCGAAAGATATTTTTGTACCTCGTTTGCGTAGATGCAAATATCGTGCTACCCTCTCCTCGAGGAAACTGACGCGAAAGTCACACAACAATGATTTAAGACCACTCGGGACTCGACTCCTTGGAATATCAAAAATCGATATCCTTACCAATATCCTTTACCAATTTGTAACTATCCAGTAATATTAGTGCGATGCCGAGAAAACTGTTGGACTTAGCAGAGGCTAAGCGACCGATTGCGCATGCGCTAAGTAATCGAACTCTATTGTTGGGTAAAATCGTACCACGGCAATATTTTCATTTGCAAAACAGGGAAAGCGCACTTATTCAAAACTGGGCACGAAGTGTCAAATGCTCCAGCCTTGAGTGGAAAATTGAAATTGCATTATTACGTAAACTCGTAAGAGTCACCAGTCACTCGAAAATGAAAGTTTGCCAACCTTTCTCGGAACTGTAACGTACCAGGGGCGTTATCGCGAAGGGTTATCGTATTCCGAGGTTTCAACGATCTTCGGTGGTATTTATAGCGCTGATTCGTACGGCCGTATGAGCGCATCCTGTGCCGGAGTAGCCGCAAGCCGAAGCGCTCGGTTGCACGGTACATTAAAGAGAAACGGGTGCAATGCGCCGAGAATCCGTGGCCTTGAGCTGGGCCGCTTGGCGAGGGCAAGGCCGACCACACGGATTTTTAAAGCCGTGTCTTTTGCGCCGACGCGCCCACGTATTCCCGCGTAAATCCCTTACGTATTGCGTCGCGTGTTTGCGTTTGCTCTCGCGTGCTGCTGCCACTCCTCCTTCCTTTTCTGCGCTGTTCCTTCTATCTTTCTTCATCATTTCCCTAGGCCCACGTACTTCCCGCAAATAGTCGCTGGCTTATACCTATCCACACCTACGCGGCCAACTCATTAATATCTCCGTCAATATTTCAATCCATTATCAGGTGCCAGACCCTCGAGTAATCGTGCAACGCAGCCAATGGAGAAGGTTCGGGGTTCAATGGACTTTTTTTACACTTTTTTGATCCCAGCGTTTACAATTTAATTTGAATTTGGTAGGATGCAGTCTCAGTCTTCGTTAAAAAGCATGCGACGAGAAAAATGTCATTTGTTATGGTTACTAGAAATTTTTTCGCAAATAGGTATCGTTACAACAACTGTTTGAATATTGTTGAAATTACAAGAAAATCAGGCGAAAGTAACTATTTTGTACTGTTATATCTGTGAATATTATGCGACCCAAAATTAATTTGTTTGGTTTACTTTATGTTTTTAGTTGCATGCGTTGACAATAAATATAGAATATATGAAAATATAGGAAGAGTAATCATAATCGAGAAGGATGTCTACTCAGCCGAGGTTTTCTGGATACAGCTACATAACTAATTTTCATTGTTTACTTATAACTATATTTTTTCGGTTGTGGTGAAGAATAAAAATAGTCAAAAACGGTGTACTAACCGCAAGTAAAAATTTCTCTGCGTACCTATAAGGATGTGTCAGGTGCACAGTTTGATCAAAACCATTTCAGAATGGAAAAAATATGTATTATAGGTTTGAAACGAATAAGCAAATTAGGGTCTGATAAGTTATGTCAAAAATCATTTTGGAAATTTATATCTCGATAGCCAGTTATTCAATTCGTTTCGTTTTTTTTTTTTTTAATGAAAGTGTGAAGATTGACCTTCATTTATATCCTTTTTACTCTTTCATACTATGGTGTTTCAAGAAATATAGTGGATTCAGTCGAAAGTCACTTTTTCCAAATTCAATGAATTCTTATCTATCTTTTCTGCCGGTCAGTCGGTCTGTCTCTCCTGGCAAACTGTCCGATAATAAATTATGGATGTAATAAATTCCCATGTTGCGTTTTTTTTTTTAACGTACATGGTTCTATCGAAAGAAAATAGAAATTTGGTAAATTTTAATCACTCCGACACGGCATGTATGACATTAATAAAAAGTATCATACAAATCAGTGTAAAACAATTAAAATAATGCAATAAGAAACAATTTAATGAAAAATAAAGAAACCATCCTATGAAAGAAGAGGGTACAAACGATAATAAATTTCAATCATACTTGATGATAGTTCCAGTAATTGAATTGCTTTGTGAAGTGATGAAAACTACCGTGGAAGAACTTTTTACAGATTGTTTTTTAATAAATTCAATTAATAGGAAACGTAGTTATCGACAACATCAGCTGTTTTTCTTCGATGAAATGCTTTGCAGTACCCGTGGTACTTAAAAAACACCGCAATAGGGTTACTGCTAATTTAACCCTTTGTTGGCCACCTAGAAACAATTCGTCATAGGCTGTTTATTAACCTCTCAGAGGTGAGTAAAAATTCTAAAAAAAATCAGGCAACTAGTTGGAGGTTTCTTTTTGATATTTCGACAGTCGAAATAATAAAATATTTTAGGAATCCGAGTCCACGGCCATGCGCCACTCCTGAGATACCGAGGTAGGAGAAATTACGAGTGGACGAATTCGTCCTAGGTGGCCAACGGAGGGTTGAAGACAAAATACTTTCCAAGAATCAAATTCCTTGGGTTTCCTTTTATTTTTCTATGTTGAAAAGACATTCAACGCAATCAACCTCGGTTACACTTCTTCAGTCTTTGATATTTCGTATCTCTTTCGTTAGAACATTGTTTTAACTGGACTGTACACCTGATTCATGCTTTAATATCGAATGTGATTGGCTGAGTGGTTGTAGTTCAGCATTGCATGTACGTATCTGCACGTATGGCCAAAGATCAGCATCATATTCATCTCGCTAATGACATTACTCACCAAATACATTGCGCTGGCTGCATGTATCACTGTTCACATGACATGTTGGATTCTGACCGATTCAGGGCCGCTTGTGTCGTCTGCTACGCGGGTCAAACAGACGGCGGGTGATGATACCGTTGGTCCTCAATTGGTCGGAGTCCATCGCGATATGTGTGCAAGTGATTATAGCGTTTCTAGCTGCAGTTGGTTGGCGATGCGTCTTAGTGATAACCGGCCATTGATTCACCGTCTGCACAGTGCACATGCTACAGATTTACTGCGATGAGCAACGCTGATTTCACTCCTAATAGGAAAACAGAATTAATCGAGTTGTTGCCAACGAATGTGTCGGTGAACGTTAAACAGAAACGGCCACGATTGACCCCAAGAATTCTAGGAATATGCATCCATTTTCATAATTTGAGAGTGTTAAAATTACCACGAATGAGCCACGCGGAAAGTTCGAAGAATTACCGTCATTTCGAAAACATTTGAGGCCGTCATCTGCACGCCAATCGTTGCTGTCGGGGGAAAAACGTATCCACCTCAAAGTTTTGAGAAGACGACAAAGACCAAGGCTTGAAATACCAATACCGCAAGTAATTTACAGCTGGACCAGTGCGCACGCTTACGCACGCAGCTCACAAATTCACGCTCGCACGCACGTAAGCAGCCCAGCAAGCCAGCGAGTCAGGGAAAATAATACACGAAATACAGAGAAGATTCTTCTCGCCCGGTGCTCTCTGGAGCATGACGCAAAGCGTTGATTAGACCTCTCGATTCCCTGGCCCACGTACCGGTCCCTGCTCCACCGTCCCGCTACCCACCTCCCCCCCCTTCTTTTCATCTTCTTTTTTCTGCTCGAGCATCGTCGTGACCTTGCGAAGGTCGGGTTAACGAACAGCCGCAAGCAGGACGGGTGACGCCGCTGCTGCCTAGGTGCAACATCGCCTAAGGATGCTGTGCGAAGATCACGGACTTCGTCTTGGTACAGTCCCAAGAGACGGTTGTGATGTGCTGCTGTTCACGCCCGATATATTTTTTTACTTTTCGTCATCTATTTGTGGTAGGAAGAGGTACGGCAGAATTTTGAACAGCACAAAATTTTTATTCGTTTATAACAGATTACAATTACAGATAATATTTAGCGCTGCTTCCACACTTTGAAAATCGATGGAAACCACAGTCTGAATCAAAAGTTGGGAAATATGATGAATTTGAATGAATGAAAAAATTTGCGCGAATTTTGACCAACGCATGCTAACGTGACGATCATTGGCGAAACGGCAATCAACGTGCGTCGATTGCTCTCGTTACCTGAAAAGAAATTTAGCATATTAAGAAACAAGCACGAGAAAGAAAAGATTCTGTAACTGTAAATAATGAAATTATTTTTGTATATTTCCTAGCTGTAAATACTTGAATTTCAAGATGTGAACGAAAACAACATTCCACAACGTTTCTTATTTTTGTTTGTTATTGCGTAAAATAAATTGCACATCCTCACGCAATTTGAGGCTACGTTCCTAGTGATTTTAATAAACATATATTATTTTGACATAATGCTACCGGTTTGAATAATTAAATCAAGTTTTCAAATCTCACTCGATTTTTATGGTTCTTTAGGTGTATCGGTACTATTTTATTTTATTTTTAGTATAGTCAGTGCAGTGAGATTACGAAGATTGACCTACACAGATTGAATATTCAACACAAGTCATTTGTTTGCTCGACAATAGCAGATACTCGCTGTTGCTTTGGGGCTTAAAAACACTTTTAGGTGAAAAAGTCACAAAATCTAGTGAAGACGAACGATTTATACAGTTTCAAAATATCGCAATTCACGTCAAGAGGTTTACTACGCTTTCTTAAATCCTGATAGTGTTGCAGCTCCCTTAAGTTATGAAATTTGACTCAATTGGCAAACAAGTGCGTTAATTAAAGAATTGCGTTACCGTATTCTTTGATATAAAATACAGCAGGAATTTCCTATAATGTGTTTGAAACGACGTTATAATATCGCGTTTAAATCAAACCGTGACCATAAGCGATTTGGGATTCGCGACGAGCCCCGGCATGCCTTATACCCGCGGATAACTGTTTGATTACATAAATAAAAACAAATGTTTCCGCCCTGTCGATATATTATACGGTGCTTAAAGTGCCGGTGACCCGGCTTGCAAATATATATTTCATGACGTCATAAGCACTACGACGTTTCTGAACATTCAACGTTGAACTAAGGCCGCTGATTTCATTGGCTTGTTCCGTTAGATCCGGGCAATCTGATCACTTACAAGTCGAGTAGACTTCTCGCGCATCGTGAACGGGCTCCTGTCACTTGATAAATTCCTCGTTGAAGTGTGCTACATTTACGGAAAGGATAGAAAAGGTTTTCCCGGATGACATGTGTTCTTTTATACGTCCCTAACTCGCTGTCGGAAGTGATATAAATTCTGAAATCGTAGAACCGGTGAATATTCAACAAGTCGGTAATTCCAATCGGCCATGTTTGATGTTAAGCGATTTGATTTGTTTTATCATCATTCGTAATGAACATGATCAGCGATCTACATTAGCAACGACTGAGTTAGGGACGTACACTTTTGTTCAAGATACGATTTAAAAAAAATTTTATTCTGATTTGTACCTTCGTTCTCGCGCAATTGAACGAAGAAATATCCCCGCTTGTGACGTCACGAAATATGTAGATTTATGACAAGCCAGGTCAGCGGCACCTTAAACGTGGAAATGGACCAGCTCGGCGCCAAGCAGATAGGCAACCGGAGTTACAATTTCGCTCGCGACATGGCAAATTGTAAATCCGGTTGCCTGTGCTTGGCGCCGAGCTGGTCCATTTTCAGGTTTAACCATGGTATTTAATTGAAGCAATAACGTCGAGTCTGGACATACGTACACGTGTAGAGGCCATTTCTTCCGACTACGCCACGGTAGTATCGCATCACGGTATACTAATTATAGATCATGCTGCGATTGATTTTCAACTGGTTAAATGGGATTCAGTCGGAGGAAGTAAGAGAACGAGAAACGGTTGGAGTGAAAGATGTTTCATTACAAAGGCAATTTGTATTTACTTTACCGACAGGCACGGCAGGGATCTTCGGTGAATTTTGATCGGAATGTGCTAATTACGGAAAGTATAACGACGTAAAAACTGGTGTGACAGCATGTGCTTAGCAAAATAATTAAAATCACATACAGTAATATTCAGTAATGCCTTCCCCTCCCGGCTAACTTGTTTTCGGTTCGAAAAAAAATACCTGCTCGATTCTATACGAATTTTGTGACAACGACTGGCGATGCAGCCGACGTGAGAGAATGGGAGTCATTGTTAAATAATTCGTATAGAATCGAACTCGCATTTTGTTTCTGACCGAAAACAAGTTAGCCGGAAGGGGAAGGAACTAGCAAATATTACTGGACATACGTATCTGGATATTCGTCTGTTACGGGAAATCATTAATATGAATTTTTCAAATTTTTTTAAAGATGCAAGACTTGGTGTTATTAGGCAGTGAACTTTACGACGTGTGTTCAATATCTTATGCAGTACAGTGCGGTGTTGGCCACTTGGTTTATGTGCCGGTTAATTGATCAATTAATATACACGATTATCCATACCTCGTTTACGGCCTGGTTCACCGCAAACTGGTTGACTGCTCGTGGTTGTGAACGCGCGTGTCGAGAGAAAATGGCAATTTGCAAATTGACAAACCCTTAATTACCATTAGCTGTACTCGATGTGAAAAAATATTCATACCTGCACGAGGTGAAATTTACGATTATAGAATCGAACCCTCCAGGATTTATTATAAATTGCTAGATGATATACATAGCTGCGTACTTGAAAAAATCTCTTTACATTTTTTATCCCCAAGACTTATGATCGTCCATTACAAGCTGCTAAGCCAATCCACCGTCGTTACTTGCGCACGTATGCGCTTATGCATGTGAAATCCTCACAATTCAATTTTATTAAATGGTCCAATAAATTCCTATTAAGATACTTGAAACTGATGGGGTACAGAGTTTTAAGAACAAAACCTGAAGACGCGCTGACGTATGCTTGACAGCAAACGATTCGTATTATAATTGACGAATAGTTTCAGACTAACAATAAATTTTTCGAAAAGTGGGGATTTGCGCAGCAGTTTGGTGGGATGAAAGTATAGCCCACTCGAATTAGATCAAATAAGGGGTCGAATTTTCCTTCGGAAATCGTTGGGGGGGGGGGGGGGGGAATTCACTGGCAGTCTACATTTTGGTTTTCGGGGTCCGCACGGCGTTGCATTTTCCGCCATCTTGAATTTAAGGGTGAATTTTTGTTTCTTGAATAACTTGTTTATTTTCAATTTAATACGAAAAATGATTATTACCAAAGTTGATTGGAATAAAATTTCCTACAATTTTGGTCCCTATCAATTTTTTCGGTGGGTCGATATTTTTTTATTTAGACCCGAAAAGAGGAGGTGAAATTTTGTTATTCAATTATCACCTTTACTTTCCATTTTACACCAAAAATGGTAATGAACAAAGGTGTTTGAAGTAAAATTTCTTACAATTTTGGTTCTTATCCATTTTTTTAGACTTTTTTTAGATTTAGACCCGTAAAACTGCCACGCAAAGCCCACCACTTTTCATTGACTTGTTGTAAAAAGCATCGTGTGTGACTGGGTCCAAAAGTTAGCGATCGCAACTCGTGTGATTTCACACTTGTGGTGATCGCCAACTTTCGTCCCTTGTCACACAACATACTATTGAAACGTTTAAACAATTATTATGAAACTATTCGGGTAGGAGGTAATGCTAGGTACCACGGTGCCTGTTCAAGTCAGAGTGGAAAGTCCGAGACAAGGTGCATCACCAGCGCACCGAGGGTAAAAAACTCGTTGGCTAGCTGCGTGACTGATTGCTGGACTTTCCGTCTATGCGACCCTTGGTTGTTTGACCGAAGGTAAGGCTTATACTAACTAGAAAAGGTAAATGATCTGTCTTGATGATTGGCATTTCCCGACACCTTCCTGCAAATACGTGAATTTTTGGCACAAGCTAATAATGAAGTTTCAAATCTCCCCTGAGATTACCCCGCGTTATGGGAATTTTTGAACAGGTCAGCTTTGTTATTTAAAATTAAATATCATAGGATATAAAAAATTATACCAACCATACAATATTCGTTCGTAGATAACTGAATAGGTAGTCTAAAAAATTTCATTCTAAGGACGTTCGTGGGTGGGGGGCTAACTTAAACATAGAAGATGTGCATAGACAACTTCGAAAAATCAAGTAATGTTATTTTATAGAGTGTCTTATTGAAATAATTATTGATTGATAGATAAAATATTTGTATTTTTGATAGCGTCGACACTTTTTTATTCGCAAATTTTTATTTTTTCTTCTCGCGCTAACAATGATCTTTTCGACATCGTTTTCGACATTTGGCAGAAGTATGAACTCAGAAGTAAATTCTCGTAGTTCATGTGCTCGTTCGTTAAATTATTCCCATAATTAAGGGTAACATAGGTTGATTTTTTTTCGAAGTAACGGCTAAATTATTTTCTTTTGTGGCGCCATTTTTACTTTAGCATTTTTTTTTATATGTTTTCGGCACATCGAAGTCTGGCGTATATTGAATCCCTAAAAAACCAATGTTGAATAATATTTTTTATCGAAGAATGTAAATTCGAAAATTTGGTGATTCCAAAAATTAACGACGGAGCCAGGAATCGAACCTGGCGTCTAGAGATGCTTAGCCGGAGCCTTACTCCACTAGACCACTTAGCCACCCTGACTATGTTGTCGTTAATTTTTCTCATCACCTGTGAATTCGAATTTGTTTTCGTGTGCCTGGTATGTGTGTATTAAGAATTTCATTTCATTAAAAATGTTTGCATTTTTAAATTCTCACTTTTAACGAAAACCGCGTAAAATTAAATTCTTAATACGTAGAAGTTATACTTCAGAGTTGTATCCTACAATGTAGCTACCGAAGCTAATAAACTACATCAATCAATCAATAAATCTCTCTCTCTCTCTCATTCATGATTATTCTCTCAGCCTCATTTATTGAATATATACTATTCAGTAGTTGCAGTTACGGTAAATCACATGTGCAAATTTCAGAAGTTTCACCTATGGAACAGCATATCTCAACCTATTCGTGAATTGTCCTCTTCAGAAATGTTCGATTGTAAGACCAGAACCTTCAAATATCTGCTTCCACCGAATCCAGTCCCGCGTAGAATATGAGTCGACCCAAGCTTAAACATCAAGTGTTGATTGAATTGTCGACCTTACCTTGGATTCTTATACAAAGTTTTGTCGGTGTGAGAGGTCAGCTTTTTCAACAAACCAAAATTTTTGACGTTTCGGGCTTGAGGGGTGCCCTCAGAAAAAATTGAAACACTCAGAAAACCTCATATGTGCACGGTGAGTCTTAATATTTTTAATTGAAAAGTTCGAGGACCCCAAAACTACGATTGGGAATTTGTTATAAATCGTCTCTATAATACATTTTTCATCAACTTGAAATAATCCCCTGGGCCGTTTTTTTTATTTCTTAAAAATTCGTCAAAATTGCTATGTATAATAACTTAAACGCTAAATAAGCTGGTTCATTCTTATGATACGAGTTTGAATAAATATTTAAGTAAGTTAAAGTACTTGCAAATCATTATTGAAAATCTTGAAAAATTATTTTATTAATTTTATAAATATGGCTAGTTTTTAGTGATTGTTGAAAAATACTTGAATAAAATATTCATGTTACTATTACAATAACGATTTGCAAGTACTTTAACTTACTTAAATACTTATTCAAACTCGTATAATAAGGATGAACCAGCTTATTTAGCGTTTAAGTTATTATACATAGCAATTTTGACGAATTTTTAAGAAATAAAAAAAACGGCCCAGGGGATTATTTCAAGTTAATGAAAAATGTATTATAGAGACGATTTATAACAAATTCCCAATCGTAGCTTTGGGGTCCTCGAACTTTTCATTTAAAAATATTAAGACTCACCGTGTGTGGTGAACTCTTTCTTCAAAAAGGGGAATATTGAAACCGCATTGCGGTAAAATTTAACTGACATCTATTACCGTGATCGAGGTATTGTCTTTAAGTATATCAAGATCTATGTAAACAGCACCGTCATTATCCATATTGATCGATCTTAAGCATGAATGCTTTTGCAATCAATGACCACGTCCTTTTTTATGTATATGTTTCATTATTCAACTGAATAATAACGTGTTCACTCAACACCTGTTATTTTTCTATTGCGGCCGCTGCATACTTCTTATATTTGATAGAATTTCTGCAACTGTAATTTATGGTTTATTTTATTTGATTTACTTTACTGTTTACTTTATACGCACTATTATATGCATTTTATTTATACTTCGTTAATACCGACAGATCATGAGCTTTGTACGTATACGCTTGCCCTTTAGCTTATTCCAGGTCACGGCATACTAAAAAATATCTAATCTGATCTGATACTTCTAAGTTTCACCTTGTGATATTCTTATTTCCGCATATTATTATGCTTTACAAGATGAAGTAGGTGTGCATCCACCTATATACGCGCGTGTCAGTAGACGGGGACATTCAACCTCCAAAGGCAAAGAACTTTGTTGGCATTGAGTTAACAGCTTTTCACGAAAGTAATTTGTAACGGACAAAAACACAGTGTTGCGCTGTATGCGTTTGAAACAATTAAGTTGCGTTTAAAATATGGAATTGTTTCGCGTTGTTCTCTAACCTCCCAGGAACAACGGAAGTGTGCTCTTTTGCGATATTGACTTACCTTGTACCACGCCTTTCAATTCTTCAACGATTTTCTTCCTCTTCATGTCCAAAGCACTCGACTCTCCTTTATCCGGCTAACTCGCTTTGTTGCTATGTGTTCTTCCTAATTGGCTTTAAGACCATGCCAAATAACTACTTGACCATTTCAAAACAAGCTGTAACTTATCCCACCGTGTCGAAATAAACTTCACCAACTTATCCCTACCACGTGGCAGATTTTTCTGCGTTGACTTTTACACCTTCGCCAAAATTTTATTCAATTACCTACCCTACATCATGACAATGGTTTCATATCAGGTACTCTGGAAACTATTGAGCTCGAAACATGTCGCGTACTACAGCGAACCCTCTGAATGAAGTCGGACAAGGCGGTAAGGAGAAGCATTTTTCTGCAAATTTGGGTTCACCCACCGAGTGCCATCCGCTCCTAAGAGTCGGCCTCCCTTGCGTCACACGCGAAGATTGTTGACGTATTGTGAGCTGCATTAAAGTCTAGTTTTATTTATTCTAGTTTATTGATTGCAAGTGAATCGTTGTGAGAAAATGAGATAGACGACTAGTGACCGTATATATTATGAATGGATTGGACCTTTGCTACAAATTCGCTGAAAAGAAAAGTCATCAGGATGTTTTACTTTGACATGCAGGGATAGAATGCGATTGACTGAACATCAAGCTTTCAAATCTGAAGAATTAACACTGGAAATTTACTACGATTAACGTTGCGAAATAACCGTCGGCCTGTTTGAACTTCATTTGCTCTCTCACATAACCTGCTGAGATGTGTATCATGGTAGCAGAAGTGTTGAGTGATCCTGAAGAGCGATGAGCAATCAGTGCAATAATAATCTCTAGAAATCTTTGGGATTAATGATCATTGCATTCAGGAGCAAAATGATAACATTCAGTAAAATTTTACCAGCCATTACTAACGGTTCAGAAACCATTGTTGTGATCTATATTCAGCATACGTTGTAAAGTTGAAGACCATAATCTTTACTTACTCCCAATGACTAGAACTCTTCTTTAACAACTGTATCACTAATTAAAATGAGAGCAGTCTACGTCTTGACCTCGTTACAAATACCACATCCCGTACCTTTGCACGGATGGCTGTCAGCAGAAATTGTCGGACTAAATGGACATGGCACACCGTTATATTACAATAACTGACGTATGCGGTACAATTGCTCTCATGTGAGAATCATGAATAGCGTATTTGAGATTCACCAGTTTCTTGGAAAAGCCTGGAACGAAAAACAATTATTTCCCAATTTTCTGATCCATACAAATACTTTCTCGATGGTTCAAAAAACGGCTCTTTTCAATACGATATCACAAAAAGTATCACATCGAACCAGCCAAAAATGAATAGAAATTGGAAAAAAGTACAGAAAAACTTTTTAAAAAAAAGACGGAATTAAACAACTGCGTATGACGGTTTCAAGCCTGGTTGCCAACAGAAGAAGTTTCCATTTCTTAGAACCATAACTTTGGGTTCCTCTAACAGGTTTCATAATAATATATAATGAACGAGAATGATACAAATTTCATTTAATTTCAGAATATCCTAATTTGATGCAAAAGAAGTGAACATAATGATCGTGCGTACGTGTATACGTATATACGTACGGAACAAGTATGCATTTTGTGTTGGTTGATAAAACCAAATCTTCAAAGCTTTCTTCAGGGCTGAATATCTCAACTTTTGGAGTACGCCAAAAAAGTTTCTGTACTTACACGCCTACCTACAATTTTGCCACATCCGGCCGTTTCGTTTTAAAAAAAAATTGTATTTTTGTTCCACCCTACTGGACAAGCACGCGGTATATAGTAGGTGTAAACCAGGTACTTCGAAATTAAATTATAAAATTTCTAAAATACGTGACTTTTTAATCACTTTTTTCTCACTAGATGGTCACTTTTCTAATATTTGGAACTTTTCCTGACCAAGGAGACTGCTATGAGCCCTGCATACCTGAATATGTTTCACCAGAATATTAAGGACGTGTAACTTTCTGAACAGTGAAAAGAAAAGTGTTCAGAACTTATTAAAAGTTTACTTTAAAAGATCATTCAGGTTATATACTCAAAAATTAAATTGAAGTATACTAAAAAAATACTAATGTGAATGAAATGCCAAAATGATAATTTTTACAAAAAAATTCATAATTTTTATATTTTTTAATACTAAAGGCTAAAATTTTAGCTGACAGTGAGTCTTCTACTGATGTATCACTACAAGCAAAAAATAGTAGTCAAGTAACTTCTTAAAAAAAGTATGTATTCTGAGAAATGTATAAGGGAATTTTGTGAAAAAATGAACCATGTATTTTTGTCCAAAATTTCATTTTATTAATTACTTTAATGATGTCTATTCAAGACTTGAAAAAAAAACAGGCACGGGGTCATTTAGACCCCAGTGTGGCAAGTAAGGTTTAAATATAATTGATTCAAGTAGGAAAAAATTATCGTACAAAGAGAGGAAAAAGTTCTTCATCTGATCGTGAGTGATGTGTCTTCATCACTAAAATTCATCGAATTTTACCTTCAATGGGATTGTGATCATGTTTTGAGGAAATAATTTTTTCACATTATGAAAAAATATCAGTGGCATCAATGCAGCTCCAGGCCTTCTGATATTCATTCCAAATGATTGGGAAGAGTGATGTATAAATGAAGAAAAAGACCTGAAACTCACGAGAATCTGGGATAATCCGGGTCTAGAATAACGAAGGAGATATGACTTACTCAACGCGTTTGCCAGGAACGGTATTATGGCGGGTAATTAATAGCGGGTCATAGTCATTGGTGCGAACTTTAGTTAAATTGCGTTAATCACAAGATACAGCGTATGAAAACAGGTTCGAAATGACGCCGATGTTTGTCGGATTCCAATCTCGGACTGTGAGCCTAATGCTGTCGAAACTCGGGGCAGTGACCTTTACTCGTCTACCGGAAACAGTAAATATCGAGATTACAGCGCTTTATTAGTTTGCTCTGAACTTGGTTTGAGATTTTGGCTATAATTTTTGGGGCGAAGTGCTACAGGAATACACCAACCTACTTGTATGATGTTTACTGCTGTTTTACGACGAACCGCGGCATCGACTCTTTTCGTTAGTGAATAACAGTTACAATACAATTAATTTGTATTGGTCTAACAGTTTTACTATTCAAGAGGACAGAACTCAAGATCAACGATTGGTTCGATTTTTTCATATCTGAAATTCACGCCACTCAGTTTTTGAGATTTTCATTTCAAGTCCCAATTGCCAATGTTACTGTACCGTACCGTAATTTTTAACGCCATCGATCAACTCCGTGGAAAATCTTGATAGGCAACAAAACATTTGCAGTGTAAAAAAATTTTCCAAGTATCAATTTATGTTATGGTAAAGAATTCATAGGCAATCGCTGTCAGGAAACCATGAAAGCTCCAAGCCTGACCTCGTTGTTGGGTGTAGTGATACTGACAATGAAACATCATTCCAAGAGCTACGTACTTGGTGGGGACCCTTAATTTCTGCATTTTGCCATAAATATATTTGTTTCTGGCTCGATAAGCGAAGAAATAAAAGTTTATAATATACTGATTAGTTATAATTCATAACCTCAAGGTTCGACTAGCATTACAGCACATCAAATAACTTTTCACTAAACTGTAGCATTCTCTTTCGGCTGCTATCTCTTCTGTGATGATATAAATTCCAGTTCTTGGCAGGTACGCAACGGGAGCTCAATAGTCTACACGGTAGTAATATTACTCTCGTTGACTACAGTTCAGCAATATTTATGGAATTTAGTTATTTAACGGGTATAAAATAATGGCGTCGGTAAAAATCTCTGATTTGAGGATAATAACAATGCGATCGATGCATGAAAAGCTCAGATATAATTTACATGAAATATTGAACGTTTAATTTGACAAAAAAGTTTTTTGTTTTTTACTTTGTCGTCAGTCTAGTCTTCCCTCGAAATTGGTTTCAGTATATGGGGTATTCCGTCTTAGTGACCTGTCTGATTTTACTGGTCATTTTTTATATGATTGTTTTGACTCTCGATAGGACTACTTTGCTTCCAAAATTTTTTTTATCGATTTGTGTCAACTACAATTTATTTTTGAAACAACCATTTTGATTGACAAAATTAAAAAATCTGAGATAATTCTGAAAAAATTATGTGTCTAATGTAAAAATTTTTGAGCCTTGAGACGGAGTGCGTCGGCATTCCCTTCAAATGTTTTTACAGTTATTTTTGAACGAAAAATTCTAAAAATTTTGAAGGAAAATAAATTTAATTAATTTACTGTGGGTGGTTGTTGAAATGTTTTCATATGTAACATCAGATTCATGAGATTCTTTTCAGGGTTTGCAAGGAAAAGCATGCGCCAAAAAGTTAATGCGTGAAGCCTTTCGTTAGATTATGAATTCCCAAACAGAGTTCTGCAAAAATGGGGTGGAGTAAAGAAAGACGAAGAAGACTGCGAGTTTCCTATCAATTTCATCTGTTAATATCTTCGAAACCGTCGTACTAATATTGATCGAAGTTACAGAGTCTCGTCATATAGGCGGGGTCTCTTGGCTCTGTGAATTCAGAAAATATCTACCCGTTCCGCAGACATGACAACCTGATTAAGGCCCAAAAGTATTTGCAACAATTTTCATATTGGAATCTACAAAGTCTGTGGATTACAATTAGGAGGTTTGACTATTCAAGTACAGTTTTTTAAGAAAGTATTTAGGTTAATCGCATTGGCCATGTGTGCTATTCTTTTAGACATACTTCGTCCTCAACCTTTTTTTCAAGACGGACTTTCTGGCGTTATTGGAAAGAATGTGTTCCGTGTTGCGAAAGAGGGGGTTCTGGGAAATACGTTTTTCACACACTACCCAAGTGTATCCCCCATGCCATTGAGAAGCGGATCTTCGTTGCGTGGGAAATACTCGATTAGACGAACAGTACCCGACATTTGACGACTAGCTGAATCACCTACGTTCGCGCTGGTCAGTTTTACGTTTTTCAAGAAAGTTTTTTCCCTAAGGAACATTGAAGTACCCCTTTGATTTTTCGTTGACTCGACAGCAACGACCCCGTGAATTTAAAATTAATATTTTCACATACATGTTCTTATGTTTCGCTCCAGATATCAATTCATTGATTTTGCTCAGTAGAAGTACACATGCATACCGATGTACCGTTTAATTCTTTTCTTTCTTGATGTTATATAATTTCTGATTCATTTCTCAATACCTGCAAATTGAATGCCTGATTTTATAAACCTTTTATAGGCCGATGCCGATGCAATCGTGTGCAAACAATTTCATGATATGAGGACTGATTTATAGCCTGGTACTATCTGGCTAGCATTGCTCTTTTCTACCTGTGCGAAGTTATTATTTTGACTCATTTTTCAATTTGTCGCCATTTCATTTCTAGCGCACGCACATACTTCAATACATAAAATCATCTGTTCTGACGGAATATGATCAATTCTTTAAAAAGGAGTTTTGCAGCGCACACGTTATACAAAATATATTGCACAGAGTTGTTTCTATAGACATGTTATTCAACATATCGCAATTCTGCACAAGAAAATTCTGTATTTGTGGAAAAAATAATCCGACATGAATATTCTACAAGAGAATTGTGCCACAGAATATTGTCCTACACGAGAATGTTTCGTTGAAACATTTTTATACAAAAGAATTGTTTGTAAAATATTTCTGTAGAATCAGACCTTATTTATTCTGTCGAAGGCAAATTTTATCAACCGCCAATAAACCTTCTAGCTCACTTTGTGTGGCGAGCAATGGTCTCCAGTTACTTTCTATTTAATTCGTCTCTTTAGTTTTTACTTCACCAAAATCAAAATCATGTTTTTTGCTAAGCCATCATCCGTACTCGGAGATCGTCTTTTTTGAACATACTCGACGTAATGATACTAGCAGTACATTCACGCTACAGGCAAACGCATAGGCGACAGACTGAAAAATTGCTCAAATTTTTTTTCCAGTTACTCAGTTCGTTCTAACGCTTCGCGGTCTCGCACTCCGTAATCAGTCAACAATATTTCATGCGTTTCACCTGTTAATTCTCTCGTAAAGTCTTTACTTCAATACAAATGTTACGGATCGTACCTACGTTGGGGCAGAGCAGAAAAAAAATTGTTTTCAAAATCAGTTTCACCCGTACGCTGAAAAGTTGTGGAAATTCTGAAAATCCACCCAATGGAATTTTTTTTATGAGAATGTATCTACGGATACTAGACTACGGTCTATTTTTCTAATTTTATTGTAACAGTCGTTTGTATTTTTCGTTATTGCTTATATCTAAAAAATTTTACAGTAATTACGTTTGTAAGAGTACTTTCCTTCGAAGAGGAGGTCAATGAACTCAACAGTTCACCGGATATAGGAAAAAGTTTCAGTTCAGTTATAAGAAAAAGACATAAGTGATTGGGTTAGAGTTCGGAATGGTCAAAGTTTAGACAGACCATTAAATGAAATGGTCAAAACTCCGAACGTTATCAATCTTCACTTACCGGAAGTTTTCGATGAAGGGTTTCGGAGCGAACGATGTTTTTCCGGCAGATAGGGAACTACAGTTACATCTGAGATACTTACTGCGGGTATGTTGTAAGTTGCCTATCTGCCAATGGAACATCTTCATGTTGGGACCTTTCACAAAAAATTGCCGGTATCCTGTGAAGGTTCTACCGCATGTGAGAAAATTGATTAATGACGATGAATTTTGATCGTGCGAAGTCTTAATCATTCAGAATTTTGACCCTTCGAAGATTTTACCATTTGGAGATTTAACGGATCCGGGTTTTGACCATTTGAAACTTGAATCTACATCCTTATAATTTTGCGTCGAGCTAAGATAAACTCTTCATGCTTGGAAAATCATTTATTTGATTACCCTACTTCTTCGAAAGAGAAGCGTCTTACATACATAATTAGTATAATATTTTTGTATATAAGCTTTAATGGAGAGCATGAACGACTATTACTCAAATTATAAAAATAGACGATGATCTAGGAATCTGAAGATAAGGTCCCATAGCCAAATTGCTTCGGGTGCGGTTTCAGAATTTTAAAATACAACTTCTCACAATCAGTGTACAGGGAAGACTGATTTCGGAAATAATTTGGTTTCACTCCGCCCTAACTTACAAGTCTTATTTTGTTTTCAGGGCGTAATAATAATGATAATAATAATAAGAATCATTAACAACATCCGCTATACGCTGTAGGGTACATCCACATGGGCTGTTAAGCTTGTGGAGGGCAACGGAGGGGAGGGATTAGTGACTATCATTATGTATCTGCAGCCATCTTAAGTTGTTCAATAGAAACACCCGCAATCTAACAGAGAACAAAGAAAACTGCAAAAAACCTTGACCAGGTGTAGCCCAACCAAAATTAAAACTCAGCTTGCTGATTCGGTGCCTGAACAACGTGACCCGCGTTTCACCGATTTCACTTCTTTACTAAATTTCCAGTTTGCGTTTTTTTCTTCGTATTTACTATCTAGAACCGAACAGTCTTTCGAACAAAATAGCAAGACCTCGTTACGTATTTGGAAATTTGAAAACAAAAATTCAGGGATTTTTTGATTGAAAACGTCGCGAATAGGTATAATGACATTATGATTTGAGGTATTACTTTTTTGGTAACCAGAACACAGATTTTTTTAGATTTGAGTTTTGAGTGCAATATTTGTATGGAAACAGTCCTACATTGTCTTGCAGTTTCCTGTAGAGCGCATTGAGCAAAATTTTGTTTTAGCGGAAACCACGAATGAGTGGTTCTTGAAACAAAATTGTAGAAAATCCTATAGGCTAATTTTCACCTGCTATTTATCAGATGTTGTACTTACTTCATTTGCTTATCAATAACTGCTTTGAAACGATGCCTGATGCAACTATATTTATCAAACAGCTGTATGTCGATGCATGTAAGTATGTAAGAAGGTTACTTCGAGAATCACGATAAGGAGCTGATTGGGAAGTTACGGTTGATGTATCGCCGCTGAGTTGCCCGACACACGCTCAGCCGCTGAATTAGTATTTACATAGGTTAAAATTAGATTGTAATGTATTCAAGGATTCAAGTAGATGATTTTATCAGCTGAATCGTGTACACGTATATTTTTTGTTGCGCCTTAGTAATGTTAGGACTTCATCCATATCTTTGGATACCACGATTCGTATCTTTGATAAAATTCGCTGGACAACAATTACATGTTAGAGACGCAACGAGATGTGACGGTCATCGTCCGCTTCTTACCCCACCGCAGTGAGTAAGTGACTTAAACCCTGGTTCTTGGAATCAAACCCGAAAACAAATTGTTTGCAAGTTGGTAGTTGAAGACGGAAATAAGACTACCGATAACTCAAAGATCTGTGGCTGATGGATATCTGCCTTTCTGTTGATATGAGTTATCACAATAATAAAATTATGACCTTGAAGGCTGTTTGGAACTAATCATCTAGACTTTGTCTCAATTTCTAGAAATTGGGAGCCGTTCTTTTTTTAAATACTTTCAAGCAAAGTATTCAGAGAAGTGTTTAGATACAAGTTACCGAAGCATTTAAACCAAATGTGAGGAGAGGAGGACCGTTTCTATTGAAATTGTTTTTACAAAGTTTGTTTTTCCAGCAATTGTTTCTATAGAGTTCGTTTTTACAGAGATTGTCTTAGAGTTCATTTTTATACAGTTCAATTCACAGAAAAATTATTTAAAAAAGTTCAGCATCATTACCCCGAAAACCGTACTCAAGGGATCTGTGGCACCTTAAAGATTAGTTTAGTTAACCTCTTCGCGACCGAATTTTGCACGTGTCCGTTCTTAAGTCATATCCGATACCACAACGTACACTTCCCTGATGAAAACGCAGAAGGTGACTGTGTCACTCCTAAAGTTGGAATAAGTTAGGTCTGACTTTCAGCAGAAACGAATGCGTTCAACCGACCAACGTGGGATTATTTTGCTGTTGAAACGATTTCTTCAGAAATGGTGCTCTTTCATTATCAGCACCTGTTCTCATGTTCTCATTCAGTGATGTGAAAAATAGTCATGAAAGTTCTCGAGTTGCTTTTTACGCGGGGAATAATTCTGCAAAGGGAGAGGAGAAGAATGCTAACATGGTGTCAGCCACCCAATCACTTCTGAGCTTATGAACCCTGTTGTATTAGTATGAAAATCTACACAACAGGTACCATTAAAAAATAATGAAAATTTACTCGTCATTAATACTCAAAAATTCAGAATTTTCCCGATCAGCTTCTCATTCGCCAATTTCCATCAGCCATTACGTAAAACGATCGTGAATTTGATTCCTTTCGGCGATGAAAACTGAATTTCTTGTCCGGCGTCATTACTATCAGCCGGTCCGCGAGTGGTTGGAAGCGATTCCTTCCACACGAAACGTGTCGAGATGAGCGTAGGGCAACGTCGGTGACCTCACAAGGCCTTGTCAAGGCCGTACATTGAGCCCAACGTGACTCTTACCTCCCGGTTACGGCGATTTTCTCGGGATCCATGGAGTTCGTGACTCATTTGCACAGTGGGCAGATTAAGGGAGAAGATAAGGGAATGGGGCCGTGTGTCGTCGGAATAGCTGACGACTCAGTGATAGGCAAATTGCGAGGAAGCCTGCTTCTTGAAACCGGGGAAGGTTCATTAGAGAGAGCAGCAGTTCCTCGGGCTACATCAATTTCAGATAAGAACCGCGAAGGCGTTGCTAACTTTTCCCCCCTTCAAGTGCGCTGGACCGTGACTCACTAGGATACCGATGAATCGTCGTTAGTTAAGGGGACCGACCTCGTTCGAACTCTGCTAGATGTCTTTTCTTTTCTTTTTTTTCCTTCTCTTTTTCTCGAGAAGAATAGGTAAAAACAATGTCGCTGTTATTCCAATGATGCTTGAATTCTACAACTATGCTCATTTCAATATTCTCTGGTATCAGGTGGCATAGACCTTAAGTTGAACTTTTCTTGGTATAAAACCAAACCACTCGAAAAGCAATAAGGCCTTATGTTAAGGTTATTCACAATTGATTAACATTAAGCACAGTGAAATATTGCAGAAGTATTCTGTGGTCATTTTAGTTTTCACCGCGTCAGGGAATAGCTGTGAGTACTTTTGTCTCTAAATGTAAACCAGTAAACGAGCTCTGAGTTGAGCATCCCACTGTAACCTGTAAAATGCCATAATATTCAGCCAGTGAGATTGAAATCTTGGTTCCAGTGGGAAACATTGTTGAACTCAAACGATCCGCCTTCAGAGAATCACACATTGTTCAACTACTCTGAAGTCATGGTAGTAGAATTCTTACATTTTCTTCACCCAACCAAGTGCCATTATGTAATGGACAATCAGTACCCCATAACTTACGACTAGTATATCCTATTCCGTTCACCGTGAAAAAGCCAACCTATAGTGAATTCTACAAAGGTATAAACTTGAGGCTGTTCTCACTTCCTTTACACCTCAGACCCGATAAATATTTTGGAAGCAATCGCAGCTCGTGAACATCCACGGGATGATGATAGCAAATTTACGGTATAAAACGTGCGTGTCGTACGCAACAGCCGATGTTTACTCGAATCGGAATTGATGACTACTGTGGGAGGAAACCGGGGAGAAAAAACGAGCCTCCGATGCAGCGGGCACGTCTGTGCCTGCAGAGGCCCAACGTATGCCGAGATGCAAAACGGAATTATACTATACACCCATAGGCTACTATATGCCTATCTTCATGCGATTATGCAAATCCGAAGTACGGTAAGTCGACCTCCTTACAAGCACTGATTGTAAGCTTAGGAACTATGAGGCGAATACTTGGCTAGTATATGTATAAAAATAGGTGACTAGTTGAATGAATCGTTGTGCATAGCCAGTTCAGCCACTTCGGGTTCTCGCAACTTTGTATGGGTGACAACGCATAGAGATAAACTAACTCCTAAATTGTATCTTGGGATCTTTGTACCAAGACTCGGGAAGAGGTAACCGTTTGATTTCAGAGACTATAACTCAGCGGAACAGGATGCAAGTGAATTTTTTTTGTCTAGTCCAATTGAATGGCACGATTTGTCACATTTACATGTTTCGAATCGATCTACAGGATGATCAGCGGCACGGTTTGAAGTCCCACGAGTGACGTACAATTTTATGCGTGTGGCTGAAAGCATATCAGTAGTTGACCCTGCTACCAGAGTCTCCCTTTCGCGTGCATCAAAAAGCTCCTTGGTTTCGCGGAACTCGGCACCATTCGTCTCTTCCGCACGCATTCCATAGATTGCGTCTACTTACAATCAGAAGTGCGAAAGGTTGATTTAACAACCTTGAAAAAAGTAATTGGAGTTTTCTCTCCTCACTTGAGAAAAATTCGACGCGGTGCTTCCACCAGACGTTATTGAACGCGAGTAGGGACAATTATGGTGAAAGTGCGTGGCAACGGCTGCACTGAAGCGATGGCAGTAGGAACAGCAACTTCAGTATCTGTCATGATTAGCCTGCGTCCGGCTCTTGATTGCCACACGCATCATCACCGATGCCTTCTTTTCTGGTTTCACAATCGTAATTTTGGTAACTGTAAGACCAGCTTCTGTAGAGGCACGAAATGGAGCTGGTGAAATTTTTTCACGCACAACGAGGTATTACCACGAAAATATCCATCTGCCACTCGCGCTGGACTAACGAACTTGAACGTATAACGCATACGACGCCTTCGCCATCGCATGGTGGAAATTACCAAATTAATATATCGTACAATTTTGACCGAAGAATTAGACTGTGGTTTATACCATCAATGATTCTCTTTGGCGGCTCTCGGCTCGATTATCCTTGAACTGCAGATGTGTCTTCTTGCACGTTCCACCGTTGAGAGTGAACCTCTTTCACAGACTAAAAAAGTGCTCAAATCTATTCCTCTGGACGCTCCAGTAATGTACCTACGAACGAAATCTAATACCTTATCCTATCTACGCGAGAATGAATTACGCAATATTAAATTATCACGCGAATACCTGATATGATCAGCTGCTCTCTTTATGTTTTAACTATTTTGATCCTACTGTATATTCCCACGATTACATATCCATCTCCCTCAATCATTTAATCATTTGATCTGGTTTTAAATTGAGTCAAGTCACCCCACAACAACTGTCTTTCGCACATCGCAATTAATCATTACAGTTCTGGATACTGGACTCGGGATCCAGCATGTACTGTAAATAAATCGGCAGTCAAAGAATCTGAAGATGCGAAGTCTACACCGTTACGAGACTGATATGCCTATTTTCATCAGAATGACCGAAGTCGAGAAGTTTTAATTCTCAGTTCAATATCCTGGTGAAAATGCAAGTGATTTCAGAGCAGATGTTATAACATTACATACACAGAAATCACGTGATGGGTTTCCTAGACAATCTTCTTAGTACCTCCTTGGCTTAACTATGGTACATCTTTATGCGGCGACAATGAAATGGTACCGATCGAAGCGGAATTATAATCAAATTAAATAAGTTAGATTACGCTAACTACGCACGTGTATTTGTTCTAACGATGTTATTAAAACCAGCTGAGTGTAAGATGAAAGCCTATGAAATTGAATTTATCGAGTTCCGATGCACTGGCTTCAAGATGGATGAAATCTGTTCAGTAGTTATAGTGATTATCGTCTTCAATTTGGTACTCCACTTTTATTATTACACACCTTTACAGGCCAGTGTATTATAAAGAACTCGCCAAAGCCGCCACAGCAGTCGATCAATTTAGATCCAACCGCAGGATTGTGTTCCGTGTCCGAACTGTAAAGTATTTCATTTTTCGTGAGGGTTAGTCAAAATATCGTTTCTTGGATATTTACAATAGCTTTTTTTGCATCTTCAAAGGGTATTCGAAGAAATATCGCGATAATGCAAAATTAACACAATGGAGCCGGAGAAAAAAAATATACACATGAATAGTAGATTTTGCACCAACAAGGCAAAGTAGGTCCTTTTACGCCGAGCGTAAGTTGGCAATGTAAGTCGTAGGCGAGAGCGTGTACGAGTCGAAGACCAATATTGCAAAGACGCGATGGAAAAAAGACTACCTCCGTGGTGTACACGATACTTGATGTAACAAAAGTGTGCTTTACAAGTTTTTTGATAGCAGAGTACATGAATTAGAACACTTTTGATTACTAGAATGTGAAAGTGCACTTTTACACATTCCGATGCGCTTTTATTGTACTTCCGCTAAAATGGTTACTTTACGTATGAAACGAAGCCGTAAAAGACGCGTACCATACCACGCAGTGCTCCTAGGCAAATTTGAATAAAGAACCCCGAAATAATCTTATGGAGATTGGGTTTAAGTGAAATCCTCTAAATTTTGTATATGAGGTAGCTCGTTGCATTCTGAAAAAAATTATTAAAGATTGACATATACGAAAGACATAACAATTCATAAAATGAGAAAGAGAAACGTGACGTACGTTCACTGAAAGAAGAAAATTACTGACATTAAAAGGCGAGAAATTGTTTTATTCAAGTTAGGTTTTGAGAAAATAATATCAAAGACCGCGTTTTATCCATGTGTAGTATTTCATCAGTTTTTCGTCACGACAGGGAGATTGTTGCGGAAATGTAACGTCATTCGATTATTCAAAAATAAATTTTGCAAAATGAACATGATTTAATTAAAAATATATTGAACAGGAATAAAACATACATTTTTTAAAAGTTTTGTCAGAAATTAAACCGAGGTGTGACAATGAACAAGCCAATTAATGACACTGTTTCCAATCTGTGAAATAAAATACTACGATATTTAGTCATAAATCCGCGTTGAATCAAAGTGTTGTTTAATGTAATTGTTTTTACTCAAACAACTTTTTTAGGAACTTGCATGTTCCTGAATGGTATCGAAAGTCTTTATTTCAGCAGCTATTTATATGATCAGACCTCGATTTTTCTATATTCATTTATCACCTCGGCGAGATTTGAGAGTGATGGAAAGTGTGCGACTAAAAAATCAATTGAATTGCCAAGAGTTGAGAGTAGCTAACGAGCAAGTAGAGAACGATTCGTACTTCTTTGAACCAGTTTGGACGTTGATCACCCCACTCTCAGCTCCAGTGACTCCAGGGATGAATAAAAGAAAGTGACAGTCGAGAATAAAGGATAAAGAATATTGATGGTCGGGCTGGTAATAAGCATGTGAGCCTTAAGACCCGTTGTTATTGACAGGGGGCGTGTTGATAACTTCCCAGGTCCTTTTTGTGCCTCTAGGCGCCAACCGCGTTGACGCATCAGTTAATAATTAAGAGCCGCCTTCTACCTTCCGCCACAAGTCCAGTTCACCCACCTCCTCCGACTTATTCTTCTTGCATCGCGTCAGGTTTTTGTAACCCATACCGACGCTGACCCGTGAAGCACTATTCAAATGGTGAAAACGATACTCATTCCCAGACCCTCATCAGAAATGACACTCCGTGGCAGATTCGACGGCTGCCTGTAATGGACGGCAACCGCACTAAATCTCTTGCCCTAAATTTGTATTACCACTATAGTCAAATTCAGCTCGACTCGTGGAAAATGAAGGGCTGACCATGACTGACTTCGTTAACTTCTGCAGAGGGCTTAAAGAGTTAAGAGCCGGTAGGAACATGAGAGATTACTCAGACGGCGCGACGAGAGTAACGGCTAACTTCATCCTAGAAAATAGTTGATTATACCCGTCTACGAGGGTGAGAGGGTTAATACCGAAGGACGGATGGGTCGACTAGCTGCAGGATCGATTTTAACTTTTACCCAAAGTCTCTAGTCTGCAGCTTTTTCCCCTAATCCGGCAATTTACAGCTTTGCTTTTCTTTCTCGTTGCGGAAAGATTCGACTGCGCTCTTCAAGTGAATTGCACAAAGATGTTAATTTGAATCATATGATTCCAAAAGATAAACGTCACATTCATGTAGCGAGCTATATAATCTCAAATTGTTAAAATAAGATATGTGCATTGTTGCAGATAGAGTTGTAATTAACAAAAGCACTGATTTAATTATTGTTCTTATATTTCTGTTTCATTTATATACACTTACTGACTTTGTTTATATTTAATTATCCTTTATTGTAATATTTGTATGTATAATAGGCTGAAGATGGACGGCTGTCAATACTGGCCGAAACTTTCTAGCTAAAAATATTTCGAAATTACCGAAACCGAAACCGAAGAAGATTTTTTTAACTATTAATACAAACAAAAGAAATTTAGTTTGAGATGAACATCTATGCTTTGATCCAATCACCATTTTGTTCATTCGTATAAATAATACCTACGTGAGACGGGAAAACTTGCTGTAAGACTATTTCATCTTGTCTTTGGAACTAATAACGATACCACATACCGAGTAATATACCATAGAAAGTGAATAAAACATGTCATCGGCTGTTTCACGTTATAGCCTTGTCAAAACAATAATTGCATTATTAATTGGTTCAACTCAATATAAATCTTTCATAACGAAGTGCTCCGTGTCCTCCCAGCCGTGGTGGTTAAATACTAACAATTATCCTCCTGTATGATAAATCAAAACAGCCCACGCTGGTTCGATCCAGCCGCCACTGCGAATGAACGCTGCGAGCTATTACGGGCAACGTAATATTGAAACTTCCTTTTGTGCCCGATAGTTCGCTAGGCAGACTAATCAGTGTTCGATACACGTGAACGAAATCATGGCGTCGTATTGGGGGGGCATCTTTCTGAAGCAGGTGTCAAAAATTACCCCTGTCGAGTCTCCGAATGGTCGGTATTCTTTTATTTAGTCCGATTACTGATCCCGCTGGTTAGTAGCCCTTTCATCGAAATAAAATTATTCTCTCTGCGTCTAACGCCCAAGTATAACAGGCGGGCTGTATTTCCAGCCAAAGAATGACTAATGATTTTTGAAATGACAGACAACTCTCCGCGCTCCTAAGGCATCTACAAATAAAATTGCTATTGTTCTAGAAACTGGGAATTGCCAGTGTTGTCTAAGGGTGCCTAGCAAACTTAACGAATTTCAGTAATTTCGAACAGGAATTGTCGCCGTTTGCAAGCTGCACTGTATCGCGAATTTAACAACGAGTATTATCAGACTTCGACAAATAGGGAAAGTACAGTTGGGAATTTTGTTTTTGTTTATTTGGCACCGGCCATCAAATTAATCGGCTGTTGTGAGGTTTCAAGTTGTGGAGTTGATACGATTACCAATGTCAGTGTAGCCGCCAGTTATCACCAAAAAAGTATTTGTCCTAAGCGCACCCTAAAGTATTCCATATTTTGAGAAAAAAATACTCTCGGAAAAATTTTACTATTAGAGACTTTTTCTGAAATTTAAGTATCGTTTTCACCAAATAAACTACCAATATTTTCGCTTGTCATACAATAGGAGGCTTCTGTCGTGGAGAATTGACTAAAATGAATTTCATCAGCTTAAAACTTTATGTTATTCAATTCCTTACACTTGGTTTTTCAAAACATATTTTACCATCAATTTGACAGTACGAGTATCTGATATTGTTCTGTAATTACACATTATCTGGTCTCTAATTTGATAATCGATCTATTCAACATAATGTAATAAATAGGTCTATACGTAATTAATCGCATTTAACGAAAATTTAAAAATTGACCCATGTGACACTGAATATCCCTGATTTCTGAATTATTTATACCTTTATTAACTCGTGACTGGTTTGATACGCGTATCCGCTATTGTTCTATTTTGATCTCACTAAAATTAAGGCACCCGCGTCTGTTGCACGCACTTGCTTCCGAACTCTGCAATTTTTATTACAACATACATTTAGTTTCAAATTTCGAATAATTCATTCTGTTCCTTGAAAAATATGCTTTTCATCTTGAACGGCTTTTATGAATCCATTTCGCCATTTTTTCAGCTCTTCGTCCCTTGTACTCTAAAATATACAATTTCTTTATAAGCAAGTATAATTTTTTTGTGAACGTTTAATAATCGATCATTTTTTCGTATGTCATTATCCACGTCGTTTTCAAACCTCCTATAGTTTCGTGTTACGCGGTATCTTGCAACTTATATTGAACAATATTTTATCTTTTGTTCAAAATTGTGCTTTCCGCTAGTTTGTTTGATCGTATTCAACCAATTGTTTTCACACTGATAGCGAGCATCTAACATATTTTTTTATCGCCGCAGTTTAGCGTACGCAGCACACATCACGTATTGTTCTAGACTGTTTTCAACATCAACAAATAAGGGAATTTTTCTACAAGTTTATGCTACTTTCTTTTTCTCTCTCTGTAACTCATCACATTTTTTACCGAGGCTTTAACTTGTTTTAATGCCTCTGAGGGTTTGTCGACGTAACGTACACGTCATTTTCAATCAGACTGCCGTTCAAAACAATTTCATACGCCCACAGCTGTGATAGACTCATTATAGCATCTCGCGCAAGGTTGAAGAACCTCATTTTCTGTCTAAAAGACTATCGTCACACAAAAAATCCTCAAAATTCACTCACCCAAAGTCCGCAAAACTCTGCCTTCTCTTAACGCATGTCCGTTAATCTCTTTCCGATTATTTAAAACATCTTCACGCCTAGAGTCCGCTATGTATGCATATCCATTGTCACAAGCTTTAAAGCCCGTTAAATTCTATTTCGAGTTAATATTAATTCATACTACCAAATTTCGATAAAAAATTTGGAAGACAGTCAAAGTTCAATCCAGGCACGGATAAAGTATGACTTGTAATTTTTAAGATTGAGTATTCCAAATTTTAATTTCATTTCATATTTTTACTTAATGTTTTTCGACAGTCAGTTATTCCGTGCACGTAACGGACCACACTTACGTACAAAGCTGTAAATGTGAACTCGCAATAGGAGTTTTGGAAAATTCTAGATTACCCACGTGTTGAACACATGGTGACTGCAATAATCTCGTCAATTGGTCTACCGATGCTTACGTTGCTTGCGGACTGAAATGTAACGCAGAGGCGATAATAATTAGCTGGTAGCTTGTTTTCTGCTAATAAAGCCGCATGGATGAATCGACCACTGACGGGGGATTGTCGCTAAGAAAAGATGGTAGCATGGAAAGAGAAGAAGAAACGCATTATTGGAATGGCGGGGTGGTATGTGCAGTACTTACGTAAGGCTCTTACGCGATTGCGCCATGGTATCTCCTAGCATCTTCCGGTATCGTCGCGTATCTTCTGATACTCAGGTGGATGAAAGACGCCGCGCAATGTCGCCCTCATAAAGAGCCAGGAACGGGCAGTGATCGTTCTCCTCCCGGCGTCGTTTTAGCCCTACCCAACCTCGCCTCACCTTTTCTAAGCTTCGCTGGATCAGGCTGTCGTAAGCTAAGTTCGCATGGGTTCAGTTCACTTGAACTCAGCCCAAGAAACCCCAGAAGGTATCGTCCGAGTGCTTATGGTGGTAACAGCGACAGATATACGATATAGTGAAATACCAAGAGGATTGCTTCCGTTCCTGAAGAAAAAAGAGCGGCTCGTGCAACAAAGTAAATGGCAGTCGTACGCATATCACTTTACTCGAACTATGAGCATTGCCGTACCAGGATTACGTATTGCTACAACACCAATACCGGTTAGTCGCTTACACATCTCTAATTATAATAATACGTGAAATGAGCCCGAAACGTGCTCTTCAGTTATTTGAGATGCGATATTGAACTAGTGTGATAATTGTCCCAGTATAGCTGTGAGAGCTATACACGGGGTGTGGGAACCACTGCACGTATAGTCGAACTAACCTAACTTTTTGATTCCTCGCGCGACAATCAGCGGGCAGCGACATCAGCCCGATAATACAAATTGTTCAACTCCTGAAGCTATACTGCATGTTGTATGCAGTGGAGTACGTCGGGCGTTTATGATAAATTTAGGTGTCAGAGTCGCATTTTGTCACAGTGTATATCTCTTGAAACTTTAAAATCAACTGCGCATGCGCGAGTCTTATCGGCTGTTCGCGCAGCCTGGCCAACTCGAGTTTCAGCTGTCAAACTGTTTCTGGCGGCGCTGTAGTTGATACGAATTTTCGAGGTTAGAATCTTAAATAATTGAGGTAGTGACTCGTTAAGGCTTCGGAAGCATTTGTTATTAGTTCGGAAAGTGTATTCTTCAAAGAACGGTGGGAATTTAATGCTTATGCTCTTTGAAAATTCAAACGTACACATTTTGTGCACGTTGGCTCCCTGCATCGCAGATGAAAATATCGCTAAGTGAAGATTTCACCGACCAATAAGATTGAAATATTTGGCGCATACGCAGTTGATTTTCAAGTTTTAAGAGATTTTCCCGGTATAACATTTTCATGTTTTTACTGCCATACGTCTTACGCTTGACTAAAGTCTTAGCGATTCTCACACGCGGCACTCGTGATTAAGTTACGATCATTTTTGTCGCTGTATTATGCCCCATGCTTTGCGTCGTTGCGCTGCGCTGCAGAAGTCCCTTTGACTCCCGGTTTATCAAGCGTATCACTGAAACCTGCAAAAACCAACGACTGCTGCGTGATTATGTTGAATGATGTTCAATGATAATTAATTGGTATATCCTTCTTCGAGATTGGTTTCTTTTACACTTGTTACTGCAGCATACCTAATATTTATATCACGGGAGGAGATAAGGAATCTCGGTTTTCTCATATGATTGTCACAAAACGTTAATGATAAAGAAAGAACAAATAAGAATTTTTTCTTAACTTTTAAAACTGTCGCTGTCGGTACGTAGGAAGCAAACGGATATATACGACGACCCCAGAGCTGTCCCAAGTCATTTTTAAAAAATTTGCTACAAGTTTTAAGCCTCTACATCAACTGGAACACGTACCTCTAAGCTCCGCATGTTTTAAATGTAAAATACATGTAGTTTTTACAACTAGTTATTGCGTTTTGTGTGACTTTGGTATAAATTAAAAGACGGATTTGAAACTTGGCAGGTTATTGCTTATAATGATGAGAACAAACCCTGAAAATTTCAAAAATTTGTGATAATTATTTCTTTAAAAAAAAAAAAAAAGAATTATATTATGATATAATGATGAAATTTCTAAATTTCCGGGATTTGTTCTTATCATTATGAGCAATAACCTGTCAAGTTTCAAATCGGTCTTTTAAATTATACCAAAGTCATACAAAACGAAATAATTGGTTATAACAACATCACGTGTTTTACATTTAAAACCTTCGGTGTTTAGAAGCTCATGTTCCAGTTAACACCGAGGCTTGAAACTTTGCACAGTTTTTTTTTAATGACTTGGAACAGACCTGGGTGGTGTCCCAATCAAAAATTTTCACACCCCCAAATACAAATCATGACCCTAACAAATATGTATATATTTGTGTACATCATTTTTTGTACAACATATTATATGTATAATCTTGTAAGTTGCACGTAATGACATCACGGTTGATGCAACTCAGCACAACTCAGTACAACGTAACGTGATTTACGACACGTGACTCGAGCGGTGCTACTGGCGTTGTCTGGGATCGCATATGATTTGCGTTGCTGCGGCGCTGGCGTCAATCACAATCTTCTGAAAATTGGCCACGGATCGTTGCCCCCCGGTTTGATTGGTTGGATCGAGTTACGTATCCTGGTCTATGAGTTTTGTTTGCTGGCTTGATTACAGACCCTTGTACCGACTGTGAGGATGAGTTATCGTGTAGCTATACATGACCAAAGTCAGCGAGTTTCTCAATCGATTGCGGTTTCCATTCGAACTAAGTTTTGTTAGGTGCGGAACTTGATGGGTTTCTTTTTTCGTCTTTGAAATACCGTGAAATTTAATACGATTCGAATTTTTCGAAACATAGTTTCAGACTCGGTATACTTTTCCCCGTTTTCTTTTTCTCTTCTTTACATTTTCACATATTTAACGTGTCATCTTCGACCCAGTTCTTTTTAAACCTTTTTCTTCGTTTGATTCTTGTATTACCTTTATGCCTTACCTCGAGCACTTTTCGATCTGTATAAAATATTAACACACGTTTGCGAACGCAGAATGGACGGGACTTCTGTGCATAATTTTGAGTCTTTTATTTTTTTAGATTTTCATTTTTTATCACGGGTCTTTTTATTTATTATTCACTAAGGCTTGAAGAGCCGCACGAAATCGCTCTCGACAGGAATTTAAATTTTTGAACGTGTCGAAATCTATAATCAAGAGACTAGTTTCGTACCGGTAGTATGAGAAACAATTCAATCAAATCAAAGACTTGCGCCAATCTTTTTACCGCGAAGACAATGTACGGTACGCGAGAATATCATCCCGTATTTTTTCCTTTTTCACTATTGGCTGCGAAATTCGAAGATTTCATTCCAAATGTGGGTTCGAAAAGCTTTCATTTAAGCAATTTCTGTTCGTTCAGTTATCATCACATATGTAGGTAGGTTAGAAATTTTTGCGTTACACGATGCAAGCTGTAAGATTCGAGAATAATTATTTCAACAACTTTTGTGATTTGACGTATTCTTCGAGTTGGAACTCTGAGTAAAAAAAGGTTTAAAATATATAATATTCTATCGGATGTTATTTATTTTCACATCAAAAAAGTGGATAACAGCGTAACGGAGTACATAGAAATAATGAACTGATGCCATAACTCATTACCGTTAGAAGGATCTCATGTCGGTACGGTTTTTATAACAAATCCCAAATCAGTAATTAACATTAATACTTTCTATTTAGATTTTGGATACTCAAAGCTTGCACTGAAGTGAAATCAACACATCTTGCTCACTAACAGCTAAGGTATTTCCAAACTCGGAATGGCGAGTCGTAGAATTTAACACCATTATCGTAGAATGTGTCCACAGAATTCGTAATTCAATTTCATGATGCATCAAAAGTTGTTTTACGATACGGCTTTGGTAAGGTTCTAAATTTCAAAATTTTTACAATCTAAAGTCAAGCCTTTCCGCGTGATTATGATGCTAATGCGAGAGCAAATCTTTATGCCGGTTGATTTCTATGTAATTAAATGTTGATCGCTTCGAAGTAAAAGTTGAAACGGAGGCAGATTACTTCTACATCTGATGCTGTGTAGCTTTTTACTATTACGCCTTGTACCACGTGTGGTCCGTCATTAAAGTTTTTTTTTTCATAGAGTCTGATTTAGCAATGATATGTATCTAAAATTCCAATCGGTCAATTTTAATCGAAAACTCAATCCGCTGGTGGTATAGAGATTCCACTATAAATATATGACAAATTATGAAACTTGGATGGTTCAAAACTTTGCAAATGACCTCGGTCAATTAAAACTTCAGGTGAACAAAGCGATGTAGCACTGCATGCTCAATGTATCAAACATAGCCTAGGCAAATAGCGAGCAGTCTTATGAAGTATACGCAGAATTTTTTTTGACCTTATCCGATTTATGAAGGGGGGAAACAGTAACAATCCACAACGATCCATTCCCAAAAATATAATCGTACGTATAATTTTACGTACAAAAAATATTGAAATTAATCCTTATTGTCAAGTATGTTATTCAACTATCAACACGAAAAATAAAGAATTACCGACGAAACGAGAAATTTGGAGTCATTAGTACTTGATGGGCTTTTTTAGGCAAATATCACGGGATAAATTAAACCGTATCATTATTGTTCCATGAATGCATCATGCTTTGATTAGCTCGATAAAGCGTTTTGGTGCTACTGTAAAAGATTTCCTCTAGAAGCTTGTGGGTACAATCGATGCATGCAAGCATATTGCACATATCTGCGAAGGACATATACACCTATAAAACCGAATTTTTCTAGCAACACTTCAGAAAATGAATTGGACTCCTTTAAACTTGTGGTACAGGAGAAAGTACGGGCATGAATCGCTGTATTCCACTAACGCAATTCGAGTAACAAAGTAACTTTAGTATGGTGAACAAAGCATCAACTTTCCAGCACGGTTATTATGTCTTGTATGTTTGTATGGGCATCCAATTATTTTCAGCAAGTCCTCCCACATCATACCATACCATAGTCAATAAAAGAAAAATCAGTACCTACAGTTGAACTATGACAAATTTCGCCGTGAAGAACAGAACTGAATACTGAAGTGATTCGAAATGAACCTTTGTGTATTGTTACTTTGGTGGGTTACAAGTTTTAAAGTACATTTTTGTAGATATTTTTTCACTTTAATGTACTTGGTGTAAGGTTTTTGCACCTGAGGTGCTTTTTGGGGATTTTCGTTAATCCATCTAACTCGGTCCAAGTTTGTTTTCCCTTTTTTCACTCTTTAAATTCAATCTATCTTAAGCAAACATCTTGTATTATATACTTGAAACTGTAAGTCCTGTGAACTCTTACAGTGTTTCGAGTTCACACGCTACGTCGTAAGTCGAGCTTACTTGAGAAACCGTAAATCTTGAAAATTTTTCTTAACTAGAAATTTTTTTAGCTTATACAGTATCCGTTAAACATTTCAAATTCATACATATTTTCAGCGTAAAAAAAACATGGAAAATGATGCGTGGATCATTCAAATAATCCAAAATAATTTTTATCCTCATTTTGTCTCTACTTTTTCAGAAACACAACTTGAACCTGGCTACAGATCCGAGGTTCAAGAACGCGCGCTAGTCGTATCCTTGCAAATGTTCAGCTTGATCCTCGAGAGGGCTGTTTCATTATTGAGGGTGCAGCTTCAACGTGATGAACACCCCAGACTGATAGTTGATGAAGACATGCAAGTTCTACTCCCTGCCATCAAGGTAAAGTATCTGTTAAATATTCGAGCCCTCGTTTTATATGGCTTACGTCTATTTCTTGAATCTGGTGTTCAATATATATTTTAGAAAATTGTCACCGTCAATATTTGATCGTGTATTTCCATTATTTTCCTCTAGATTCTCTGAATCTGGATATTTAAAAAATTGATCATAATACAGATCGCTGCGAACAATCTTTGCAATCTCTATAACCGTTTGTAATCATTGCAATTTTTGAATTTTTTTGTAACCATTAAAATCTCTGTAATCGTTTGTGATCATTTGTAATTCTGCGCTGTAATCTTTGTGACCAACTTCTGATCTATGTAATTGGAATCAGTGTAAGCCATTTTTGCTTAGTTATTACCCCCTCGGTGGACGCAAAAATACGGGTTTTTAGATATTCTTATTTCAATACCAATCTTCCGTCCAAGAATCGCCAATTCCAAACGCTTGACTCAATATGAACATAACTAGTATTCAACTAGTATGATATGTTACCAGTGCAGAAAGTAGACGATTTCTGTCAAGCGTGAATTTCACATCATGAGGCAAGGCGAGTGCTACGATCGCAATAGTCAAATATAGCCCATCAGCACGAATGACGAACGCTGTCTTTCCCGTACTTGTGAAGCGAAGTTTGATTTGAAAAGCACCGAAGGTGTCACTCATGGCACGCGAATTAGGGTCAGGTAACGTACGTTCAATGACGCTGTGCGTAAAATTGAGTCTCGTACTAGTGCGCATGTGCCAAAAAAAGCCCTAAATATAATTTTTGCAACCCCAGCTTGCGTGGTCCGACTTTTGAAGCCTGTGGAGCACGTGCGTAAAGTGTGACATTTTCGATTCATCATTTCCTACATTCAATGCGCGAAGTAATTACTTCGTACACTCACTACACAAAAGGGTTACTTAGCACAATACGTTTTAGGCGCGTAGGCACTTCCAAATAACTCAATTTTACGCACTACGTCATTGTGTATAAGTTCAATTTTACGTGATGTGAGTGACTCCTTTGGAGTTTCTCAAATCAAACGTTTGATCACAAGTGTCGCAATCAATAGCGTGCTTTCATCATGTAAGTGGGCGATATTTGACTCGTGTAAAACCTTGCTCGCCTTGACCAATGCTACGTTACTCTCTCTGGAGACAATAATCAGTGAAATTACTTACTCGTATATTCATTCGATAAATTGCCTGATTCTTGCCAATTTTTCGTGACTGATTTCCCAGATAATGTTTATTTACAGAATGCGACAAACTGGCGATTACAATCTTTAATAACTCGTCAGACGACAAAGCGACATATTTTTTTTTTCCGATTTTTCATTTTCATCCTCATATCTTACATGTACATGGTATCGTTTGCTTTCATGAGTTACTTCGAGTTCGACTGAAATACTGTTTTTTTCGAGTGCGATTCGTTCGCTCGACGGGGCGTGTTCACGCCGACGGGATTTATGAAACGATATGCTGTCGCACCCACGCTAGCCGCCGGTGGTCGCTAGTCAGTGGTCACTGGTTAGTGGTCAGTGGTAAGTCGGGCTTTCAGCCTCGTGTCCAGCAGGCAAGGTGTACCATCTCATTATGCAACCGACAGGATTAATGCATGCATCGAGAGAGCTACGTTCACCATCGAGGGACGTTATATTCCTACATTTCTGTTACCTTGTCTAAACTACGTTTTGTACTCATTGTACAGACTCGCATGGAGCTCGCATTGTGCGCTCTTAGGCATTAGTTCTTTCACCCTCTGTAGTTCTGAATTTCCAGTTTTATGCGTACTTTTCTTCAGTAATTACTACTGTACTGATGGTTACATGATTAGGTGCATTCCTGATCGAATGACTGTGCTTTCATTTTAAGAATCAGTCGTACGTGATGTTTTCTATTCTGATATCGCCACGTGGACACGCATACCAGTGAACTTCGCGGGATGAATTCACAGTTTTCAGAACTTTGTTTGTTTGATTTTGTACATTTGGAAATGTTTTTTCTCCAATGTTGGTGATTCGGAAATTTTTTAACGTTATTTTCTCTCGATCAATACATTTATCTGGAATTAAACACTCATCAGCACAGGAATTGGTTGCTCACAATCAGATACGTTAACAACGAGTACCAAAAAAAGGATTGAATCACGTATTGTGCGAATTTACAATACAAATTCAGATTTATGTGTCACATTTCAATAAAATCTTTTTGGAAAATTCAAATAAAACTCATTGTTTATTCTCTCGCCGTCTTCTGACCTAATCGTTAAGCCATCGACGTATTAGATGACGTGATATCGCCAGGTATTCTTCGGCTGAGACTTTCTCAGGAACAATTTCATTCTGCATAACTTCTAAGTGCTCCATCATATTGCGGACTGTTCAGGGAATATTAAAAAAATTCTTTTTCTACAATTAGTTACATTTCCATGCTATTTTCATGGAAAATAAATCCAAAGACTCGGTGATTGATGAATACCCTCAGTTTTTGACAAATGCCGTATTAAAACCCAGCCCCGTGTTGTCGGCTTTCTGTCGAAAAGTGTATCCAGAAGTGCGTGCGCAGTATCGTAAATCCCATATGGGCCATTCTACGTCAAACTGGACAAAAAGTGACCACGTATTTTACAAATCGATCAAAACGTTTCTTTTGCAAAGTATGCGTCAAAAGCAGACACGTTTTTATTCATTCGTCCAAAATGTCGAGAAAAGCTTTATTTCTGGATCAACCAAAACATCTAAACGCCGTATCTTTCTTTGTTCTCTCTGCGAATGAGAGAGTTTTTAATGAAAATTTTAGGACGGCTGCAGAAACATAATGGTTACGAACTCATCCCTCTTTCATCACGCACAATTTATCCACTTACGGGAGACACATTCGAAAGGGTATAGTAGGCTGGTCGTAATTATTATTATTATTATTTTCTTTATTATTACAAACAGCAATAAATTTGTTTTTTATTCCTCGGTTGATTTTGGAATTTTTGAAGCCTTGAAAAGTCACGCCACTCGTTATTGCTCTTACTCGTCTACTTTTGTTCCCTACTATTGTGAATTCGTGCCCCTTTTCGGATTCACACTTCCAGTCCATCATTCAACTGATTCACTTCTGATCCATCCTCTGTCAACTACGCATTCAGTCCAAACGACTAATTTCTAATCCACCTTACATCAAATACTACCGAAACCTACTCTACGCCCAGCCAAGGTGTTATTTGGCTATTTTACGCTTCGTACGCGTCGATTATGCACTAACGTGCTTACAACTCTCAATGCAGGAAATGACAGAAGAAGGAAGGGATCGGTTTTACGAGTGTTATACGATCGAAATGGTATAGTTGGTTTATCGTTAATGCGCAAATAATTGAATTATGACAGGTATGTTTGTGAGTGACTCGAGCGAAAGCTAGTATGGAAGTGATGAGTTTAGAGAAGGTAGACGCTCGCTATTTGTAGTTCAGGGACGAAGCTGTGAAGATAAGGAGAGGATACAGGGTGTAAAGTGAGTGTAAAACTGAGAAAGGAATATGAAGTCCGGAGGACGTAACGCTGGCAAACAAAATAAAACGTCCAATTGAAAATTATACCATATTTTTATCACAACTTGAATTTGGATCAGTAGAATTTTCAAGCAAATTGAGTAGAACCTAAGGGAAATTCCTTCAATCTCTATATGCGGGAAGTCAAGAATTATTTGCGGCTTTAAACTGTGGAAGTCTCTTCACAAGATAGTGAGTAACGAGACTCTTGCAGGACGTCAAATTCGCTGACCATCGACCGAAACCGGTCCCGTTTGGCGTTAAATATTCCACAAACCGTTAAAATACTTTTTCTCGCAAGGTATATATTAATTTCAATCAAAAACACACAATTTCAAATTCAGAAGTACCTACATAAAAAAACCGAAACTAAAATCGTAGGAAAACAAGACACTCTGAACACTATTTTGAATCCATCATTTTGGATTGTGAAATTGATTTCTAATTCGAAATTATAAATTCAGAAGTCCTGTGTCCTGTGTACTGATTTTCATTCCGATTGACAGTTTTCAAGATCTTGTCAACAGCATAATAAGCCACTACTTTGTCATTTTTGGGTTAGCAAAATTGGAATTCTAACCCGAAACTAGTGCTGTGCGATTAATTGATTAACACGCAGCTTTGATTAATCGTGTTTCCGATTAATCGATGGTTTCGATTAATTGTTTTTTCGATTTATCGATTAATCGATGTTGTTTCATAAAAATCTGCAAACTGGTATATGACACGCAACTCATTTACCATGTTCAAACAATACTTGTCTCTGACCGACATATATAGATTTTGTATGTATGAGTCATGACTCAGACTCTATATAAGTCGGTTAGAGACAAATATTGTTTGAACATGGTAAATGAGTTGCAAGTCATATACGGGTTGATCAAAATTATCATGAGGAACTTCGATTAATCGTACTTCGTATAGTGTATCACTCTCTTACAGGTAGTTAATATAAAAAAAAATATTTGTTCCATCCAGATTCCATGCTAAAAAAAGTTTAATATTTCACAGTTTCAAGGGAGACATAAATAATGTTTTTTTTTTCTATTTGGAAAAATGCCGAATTTGATGAAAAAGTATTTGAACATTTCAGTTGCTAACAACAATTCAAATTTCCAATTCTCATAAAAACTGCCATTTTTTCTTCAAAATCGCTTTCTTTTGCTTTTAAGTACGCGTTCGTTTATTGCTCCACGGTGGATGGAACCGGAGATATTAATTATAAAGGTAGACTCGTTATCGGAAGTGAGATTAATATTCTGTAATTTTGGGAAAATTTTTTTTCGAACAAATGACGAAACATGTATGTTTTCTTTTTATTTATACTTTGCGTGCAAAAAGTTTCAATCAATTAAAAAAATAGGAGGTCAAAAATTCTCAAAATCTGTCCAGTTTGACGTTGCCCATATTGCCCATATCGGTATTGAGATTAATGAGTGAGATACTTTGTAAGATATTGCATACGCGTATGGAGTGGAGCTATAAATATCTTTGATAAGACTGGAGACTTCCTACAAGACTGTTTTGCGCGACAAGGATTTCGTATTATCATTTTTTAACTCAACAGCAATGCTTTTTTTTGTCCTATTTTGTTTCGCATACGTGTGTGTATGTTTTTTCTCGTTTTTCTTCCACGGGTTATGCAAGCCTCGCCAGAATTCTATCGCACTTTATATGTATAACCGATATATTCCACCTGAGGAAGATGGCTTGTGAAAGCCGCGTATCTTACAATATAATTATATTCTGTCAACGTCCATCTTCGGATATGTGTATTTATGTTTCATTTTCATATCTGTGTTTTTCTATGATTATAGATATGGTGTGATTGGATGCTGTGTCACAGTACCGTATGGAATCCACCGCCATCTTGCACGGATTATCGCGTCGGGTGAGTTCTTCCCTCTTCCTTTCGTCTCTGTATTTCACTTTGTTCGGAAAGAATTTCGCGTGAAATTTCAAAATCCGAAAATTTCAACCCTTGAAATTCTGTTGACCAACCACGAAACTGTATGAAACCATACGACTGACAAAGCAAGTATCACACCTTTGAAACATGGATTCTGCTCGAACTCCTTGGACCATTTCCTTAGCCTAAAATATGCGGTCTGTGATATGTGATTTCATCTCATAGGCCTCTCTTCATTCTGGGTGAAATTGATAATATCAGCAATTTGACGAGTAAAATGCGATGATAAATGAAATCTGTTGTGTATCTCTACCTTGAAAATCAATTTTTGTTGTTTAGATTAGAAATGAGTGAATACATTATCAGGTATTTCACAGCTCTAATGAAGTGTAGACTCCGAATTTTAGACGACCTGATCTGTTGTAAACTGCGCGATGAAAAGCCCAGTAGATATATCTACGCATCAGTAGTACCATAATATTTTGGGCCCCCAGAGAAATTCTTACAAGAAAGGTATTCCAGGTCGATCTCCAATTAGATTTCGTTTGTAATATGTTATAACAGACTTAAAACTAAGCCACACTTTTTTTTCTAACTATCATTAAACACTATCATTAAGGGGGTGAAACTACTCTTCTCTAGTTTTAACATATTACAAAAGAAATAAAACCGGAGAGATCGATCTGGGATACCTTCCTTGTTGGAATCCATGAATGAAGAATTTCCGCAGAATCCATGATCTGAAAGTCTGATAATCTCCTGGTGAGTGCAAATTCATCTAAGGATAAATTTAGCAAGTTTGCAAGAATTGATATTGTGAATTTGCGGTGAAAATTTTCGGTTCTCTGTGGTAAGTAGTAAGATTCGACTGGTGTATCTATTATTAGCTACTTCTAAGGCTTTTGTCGAACTTTCGTCCGCCATATTGGGATCCGCCATTTTGAATTTTAATTGTCCGATGGCAGATTTGAATTCAGCTACCACCTCATAAAGTCTTGAATATTAATTTTCACGAGAATTCGTCCACTAGCAAAATGTATGCCTCAAAGAGTTAAGAAGGCATTTATTCAACAAATTTGAGTTACACTGATGTTTAAACAGAATGTGTGTTCATCCTAGTGTACGTCAATTACCCAACATACACGTTTTTAAGTCTCCTTGTTTGACTGGCCTTTTGTATCCCGAACTATTTATGTTTTATAAACTTCTTTCCATTATTTATATATAGTGACGTAACGATACGGACTTGATCCTAGAAGCTTTTTGAAGAAAATCAACTTTTCCATAAAATTATTTTGGAAATTTTGTAGTCTAATTAATAGTCCACACGCTAAAGGCGTTCAATCCTGAGTTTTAACTTTTCAACCGTCCAAGCTATGGATTCTACGCATTGGACGCATTTGTAGAGGATTCGACTCTGTAAGATTCTTCCACGATCAAGTCCGTCTAAATAAATGCGGCTGAGTAGTAAAAAATTTTATAAAAATGAAGTCCTCTCATGTTTTTGTATAAAAGAATATTACAAATTTTCGAAGTAACCTTTTTATTAGAATTCTATTCAAGAGATACTCTTATGCGAAGATTTTTCTTCATATGTACAATTTTATAAGGTAGAAGCTAAAAAATATTGCTTTGAAACAAAAAACCTCAATGTATACGATCTTTAAAACAAAATATCGTAGCGTTTAAAAAACGTTTCGAAAATGCAAGCATGTTTTTTTTTAGGATGAATATTTTATACCCCTATTGTTGGAGTGAAACTGAACGTAATTTCAAATCGTCGTTGTTTCGTCTTCATTCTTTGTAATCAATGTATGATCATTGAAATTCTCTAATGCTTGTTATAATTGCGATGTGGACCAAACGCCAGGAAGGTGATATGTGCAGCATCCGTTTAAGCGTGATGCAACTGCACGTATAGCAAGCTCTCAAGATCATTGGATTAACGTCGTCCTTCTGGTTGATGTGTAACCCAAGCATCAAGCGTCCGCTACCTACCGAATATCTTTATTCGCATATAATTCGGTGGACTTTGCGATTGTCAAGCGAGCACCCCGGTATACAATGGTATGAATGTATGATAAATAAGTTACCTCCCGGGTATTTGCCCAGGCCTAGGTAACCTATCCATGAAAAAAATACCGCGAGCTGTAGGTATAATTAGCACAAATGGGCTTATGGCGCGGTATACGGACAAGGAAAGAGAATGAAACAAGAGAAAAAAAACTACATTCCCTAATTATACACACCGTCGGGCAAATTGCTCGCAAGGTCGAACACTTCGAGCTATAGCTCACTGTACGAAACGTCACGGCCTTTCACGGCCCCAGGTTTATAATGAGTATCGGAATGTATTTTTGGACTTTCTTTGTGAAGCCGGCTTCTTTTCTCTAATCCTTTACAGATTTCTTTTTCCTCATAATTTCGCTATCTAAAACACCATCCCTGATTGTTATCAACAAGATCACTCCTCTTGGAGTTCACCTTTTTCATCCACACGGATAACCCGATGATTCGTGAAACTTTTTAATGCGGAACAATTTTTATAAACTTTTGAACGCGTTGTAATGGAAATTTCAATAACGATTGATTAAGCTGTTTGGGCTAAAATGATGGATGTAGGACATGTAGGTATAAAGAATGTTATCGTATAACTCGACCACCTTTGAGATTATTCAATGATTTTCATTTTTAGGGTGTACGAAACATGTAGAAAAACTCGTGTGGGGTCTCAAATGCTTTCCTTATAGATAAATGGAATCAAGATAAATTCATAGAAGTAGGTATAGCGTAACAATATAAAAGTACTTTTTTTTTACCACAAATACGTAAAAAATATCTTGTATGGTAGCAATTATAACACTTTCGAAGAAACTGAATCAAATGATTCGGAAAATTTCTGGATTATGTTTTCTCCATCTTTAGAACTGCTAGCATCACCAGTTTATGCATTTTTATACGTCTTTAATGGTTCCCCGAAAAATTGACAACACTTATGGATGCGATGGTAAATTTTAAGAATGTAAAACAATTGCGGTACTAAAGAAGCAAAAAATGAACAAATGACTTTGTTAAACGTCAATGGTTTTCAACATTTCTATTTTTTGCAATTATTTTTTCAAATTCTCGGCTGGTCTTACAGATGGCGTCATTAAATACTAGCGTTTTGGCCTCTGGATGGCGTTACTCTACTTAAACGCAGCAAAACATTTAATCTGACTAGTGATAGACACAACAAAAAGACCGGACTTACAATTAGTATCATCTTGGTCTTGTCTTAATTTTTCCGAGACCAAGACAAAACTTCACAGCCCGAGATAATATGTAAAATTTCAGATTTTTTGAGGCCAACACGAAACTCTGCAAAAGTCTCGTCTAGCCTTTTCTTGTGTCCAGTACTAGGTCTGAACTTTTTTTTCTAATGGAACACCAGTAATTTTCGTACCGATTTCACAGAGAACATTCAGTACTTAATGTTCGAACTTTTCTTGTGTCATGAGCAACGGTTTTCAAGCTGAACTCACTGAAAAAAGAAGGTGCAGCTTATTCAAAATGCCTGTGTTTAAAAACAAGAATTTTACAGGAAGGGATAGTCGTAGTTACTACAATTCAAGTTTATTACAGATCTAAAAAACTAGAAAAAGTTGGCAAATTCTTGAGCTCACATAAAAGGCCGGAAATTTCTTGGGAAATCAAGAACTTGTGACGCAGTATTATTGTTTTTTTTTTTTGTTTTTATTTATTTATTTTTTTCATTTATAGATACAAATATTTGAAATCCTACAATAAATATATCTTCGAAATTTAAGGATTTTACAGAATTATTTATGAATACCACTTCGAAGACAGTTTTTTACCATACATCTTGCACAATCAACGCTTTACAAATCTCGTGGGACGATAATTCTTAGTTTGGAATACCTAAACAAGCGTTAGAATATCGAAAACAGAGGTCTGTGACAACCCTCATTACCACTGCAATGTGAAAAGCGACGATGAAACGTCCAAAAAGTTGAGGAAAAGAGTGACCCATTTGGCAAGTGCGGAAAAGACCCGAATCTAGGCGAGAATTGGGATGTTTATCCACCGTGAGCGGCGTTGATATTATTTCCGTAATGTCACGACTTTGTAAAATAAAATATCGAATGTATTTTCGTTTACAAAAGTATCGTAACGAAATACAAGTGCTAAGTCTTTCAAGAATGCAAATCCGCAGAATGGATGCCCGGATATGAAGATACATTTTTTCTTGCCATAAGTACATATTCACTGTTCGCTGCTGCCATAACCTCAAAATTCATTGTAAGCATAAATATGTTTATTATTTCCATCGCATTTATTTATTCATATGAAATAATGAAAAATGGTTGAATGAAGCGTGATCTTCATTTGTATGCAAACGAAATATCGACTACAGAGCCACCAAGCGGTCAAAAATTCGGGTAAACGTCCCCGATTGCTTGATGCTCGCGCGCGCGCATGCGTGCAGAAGTATTTTCAGGAACTGCCCGCTCTGGCACTCGGACGGTATCTCAGCGTGTCGCGTTGCCTCATGTAGACGGAAAATTACCGTTTAGTTTTTTTTTTTTTTTTTTCTATCCAAGAGATCTTCAGATTTGAATCTCGAGCAACAGCAGAAATACCGTCGCGGAAGTTGGGCAGAAACTAAAGCGAACAGCTAGCTAACGCTGCTGCTTCTGCTACTAGCTTTCCGGCCCTAATAAATAGTCGAGATAAAGTATGCGTCGAGGCAAGCGGGCAGGGGCTAGATGCACGTTGCGCGGGTCATGGTCGACCGCCGTGCTGGCCGTTCGTCTGGAATCCGAGTACGCGTCTTGCAGTTCTTGCCTCTGTGAAAATACAACCATTTATCTGCACCGTCGAGGATTTTTCCATTCTGTAAATTTTCATCGGGGCACGCGCCTTATACCGGTACAGTGCAAAACTTGTTCCATTTCCAACCGTTTTTGCTACAAGACTAATCAAATGACATCCGAAGTTACGTTGTCCTAAACACTGAAAGTAAAATAATCCCAGCGACACGTGACCGCGTTTACTCGACTGAATTAATTGTGCACGTTGTTTGTTTTAAACAAAGTTTATTTGAATTTATCGGAATCAAAAATAGAGCCGTGTCGTACCAATATTGCGTACACGAATGGGACAACGATTGGCGGTATTTGTCCATGCGGACGAATATCAAGAAACAGAGGACTGACTGTGAAATGAAATTTTTTATATAGCTTAAAAATAAATGTTATATTCATTTTGTTAAATTTGAAATCAACGTTTAAGTTTAAAAAACAAGTTTGGCCAAAAAGCCCAACGGTACAAGACACACGGTTTACAAATGGTCGTGTCTAAATACTTATTTTACTTGATCTATACATCACTACGATTACTTTTTAATAATGCTTGGCGGTCGTTTAGTCTACTGCAAATACTATTTCGAACCAACAATAAATGAAGGACTGCTTAGTTATACAGGTGAATTAAGTATATGGAATAACTTGTCGTTATCCAATATTTTTTTTCTGTAATATTAAGAAAGCTCTTGTTACTTGTTGAATTTGAATATCGTACGTGAAGGGTATAGATGGATAAGCAACCCCCCCCCCCCGAGTGCCCCCACAACTTGTCACTTGGTATATAGAACAACTTAATTCACACGGAAAATGAAAGTTCAATGGATTTGATTGTGGTTAGGCAAAGAAGATGAGGTTATTCAAAGTCGAGATAGGTTCTAATCGATGGTTACCAACATCTCGGTACCTACGTTAGCAGGTGTCCCAAGCTCACAGATATTGTTGTCAAACTACTACACTAAAAACAATATTTTGCATGAACGGATAGACATTCATACCGGACTTGAGTCAATTCATTTGACGTAAATAAGGTGAGAAATTAATTCCACCTCCCTATCTTTCAACAGAGCGGGATGTCGACTTAGGTTGGCTGACAATGAGTGTAATACAACTGTACTCTTACATGAAAGAAACTATGGTAGTGTTGATTGAAACAGGGCTGAAAATTTGAACCAAAGTTCTTTTTGGTACCTGAAAATCATATACGGATTGATTGGTGGCTAAAAGTTTGACAAGTGCTGCAGATGAATTTTTATTTTCCATGGTGAAAGTAGGTGATGCGTAAGAACCCAGTTATCGACGTATCGAAGATTATTCCGTGGCGGTGCAACCAAATAGACCAACTCCTTCTACATGGACAAACCGGAAAACTTTCAAAAAAGAAAACTTTCTTGAACAGGAAACGCTGATCAGCGTCCAGTAAAAGCATCTCAGTAAAGCAGGCCAGAGCGCAGAACATCCATCATCTTTCTCGAAGCTGATGATGGGAGCCAGTCGACCTAAGGTGTTGAACAGAAATTAATACTAGTCTTGTTGCATGTTTCATTATGATTAGAAGGGAATGCGGCGTGCAGTGTTGTACAAAATTAGATTATTCACGTATAAATTCATATGCGTAATAACTAAAATAGATTCACATGCAGTTGTGTCTGTAAAAGATAAGATTATTTTCATTCTTATTTAAAAACATTGAGAAATCGTTTGAGCGCAGCCAATATTTCTTTGTGAGTGGTGGATAAAATATGTTGTTATCTGCAAATAATTTTTTGTTGAAACAACGAAAGATTTGGTAAGTTCAAGTCAATTTAATTCGAATAACAAAATTTTTTCCCACCCGTGAATCAATGTTGGTTTCACTCAAAAAATCTCTTTTCTCAGTGTGGTAGATTGCGAAAGGATTCTGCCAAAAAGCGCGTCTCCGTTGAATTATTTATTTTTGTAAGATATAACTAGAACCTTGGCTCGTAATGACGTTTGTCGAACTTTTTAAATCTGTTTCTGTTAATACTGCCCTATTTTGTTTTACGTAAAAGATACAGTCGTATTATCCTTACCCAATATTATTCGACCTCCTGCTCAGATGAAGGATAGGGAGGTGAAGTGAATTTTGTACCTCATTTGCGTCTGTTGAATTGACTCGAATCCGTTATAAAGGTGTAACATTGAAAAAGACGTTGTTGGCCATCGATCAGAGCCTGTGCCAACTTAGAACAATACGGTCTCCTCTGCCTGATCGCAATCAAATCAATTGAAACTATTAATACGTGCTAACCTACCTTGAGTATGACAGACTTGGAATCAAATCACAAGTACTTGGACAAGAATCAAGCGTTCGACAATTTTTTCAAAACTAGGTGCATTTTGACATCGGTCAGCGATTGAATGCGGCATCTTCATAACTTTTCGAATTCCAGTGGTGAGTCTTGGGATCGTTGTCGATCTGTTACAGGTCGTGAGGCTGTTATTAACCTGCGAAAATAATTCAGGATTCACAAAGAAATCGACTTCACTGACTATTTTACCATTTTAATGGAGTTGCTTGCAATCCAACTTACCGTAAGATAATCATGTTTAACTTTATCAAATTCAGTGCTGTGCATTGCTATTATAGTTTTCGGAACTTTTCCGAAATTGTGTAATTTTATAACACATCTTACGAAGCTCAATTTTTGACAATGACAAGTTCTGTTATCAAAGTTCACATCAGCTTTTAAGTGCTTAAGTTGGACGGGCTTGTAACAGACGATGTGCACGGTCCCCTGTGTACCATCATACTGAAAATCATTCGCAGATTCCCTTCTAGGAATCTTCTCACAACTAGTATGTAATTTCTATTGAGACACGAATTTAATCGGCGGTTACAGAAGTAATGAGTTTCAAGCACAGAAAATAGCAAACTGTCTGACAGTGATAAAATAATTTTGAAGATCGCAATCTTATGTGCGTTGCGATGATTAGCAAGAGGGGCTGAATAGCGTGGTCGAAATTGCATTTTTTATATCGTATCAAAATCCGAAGCAGCATCTGGAAGGGTGTAAAATTTCAATGAGTCCTAGTCCACAGAAGCACTTATCGATGCTCACGCTGTGGTGATAATGATTGTTGTAACTTGCAATGGATATATTCAAAACTTTAATCACGTTAGCTTCCTATTCTAGAATGGCTAACTTTTAGACGCATATCCGGAATTTACTAATGCCATTAAGTGGTTTCCTAATTTTAGCTAACAGTATTCGTGTACGAAACCTCTATCGCAAAATAATTATATTTTGCCAGCACTTGCTTAGACAGTTCGATTGATGAAACTAGTGTTCCCTATTCCGAACAGTATGGTAAAGTGATGTTGACGCACACGCACTACTGAAATTCTCGATTTTCCATAATGGAAGTTTTTTTGGCGTATGTGCACTTGCGAAAAACATACCAACGAACCGAGAAAATAAAAGCCAATTTCGTGACATAAAACGTAACAGTAAACCAACTGTGCCACGTTTTGAAATGTGCTTGATAAATAAAAATGTACGTGTTTCCTACTCTCACTTTTTTCGAATGTGATTCTCTTGACCTCGATAATGATGAAATAAGTATTTTCTTGGATATGCGGGTCAATAAAAAAAAGTCAATTCGTTGACGTTTCGGCCCGAGTTTCTCCACTTTTTTCCCTCCAAACAAGGTTTAAAAGCGAGATATCCACTGTCTTTAGCTTTTCTCTCTTACGATGAAAATTAGTGAATTTTGACGTAAAATTTGAACCATTGGGTTATGTTACGTATACTAAGATCAAGCTTGTTTCGCGACTGGCCGACAATGAAGCTGCGGGCTGATTCTGTATTCCCAATGTAACTGACTGGCCAAAAAATTAGCCGTCTCAGAATTATTGTCCACAAGTGCACAAAATAACAGAAAATAACGCTCGGCACCATTATTCCCTTGTTGCATAGATGATCTTATTCCTGACTTGACTGTAGCCACTTCATTGACTTGAAAAGTGGTCGCCCTATTAGCGGGAAAAAAATGCTACTTTTTTCCCGCAAATAAGCGGGTGTTACGTCCGTGAAGGTCGTTTATTCATGAGCGGTAAGGAATAAACTGGTTCGATTTCACCTTTACGTTTTAGGACAACCGGAGGTTAGGATGAGGGTTGAATAACTTGAGGTATGTTTAGAATATAATTATAGGTTTATTCTGAGGATCTTGATGAAACAGTACTAACGAAGTGTGCAGTTTGGAAGGTAGGTAAGGAGTTAGTCAATGAATGAAAACAGGAGATAGTCAGAGGAGGTATGAGAGAAGTAGGGGGTTGTACATAGCTGAGTAGGAACTCTTCAGCTATCTGCAAGTACTGTTGAGTAATATTTGAAATGGTTTCATTTAAAATAGGCATTTGAAATCTAAATGGCGTTTTGCATTTAATATTTTAAATGTTCTCAAAGTAACCACTTATTTATACCCACTTAAATTATGTTTTTGGAAGCATTTTCCATTTTTCATTTCAAATGGATCTATTGAAGCATTCTACCCAGCAGTTTCTGCAAGCTGGAGGAGACGCGAAAAATAGACGGATGAGATGAGAAGTATGAGATTACAGTTGAGGGACAAAAGTGGCAGTCTGGCACTCTGCCGGACGTAACACGGGAAATAAGAACTTTCTGCCGCAAATTCAGGAGAAAAAAGTATGTAAGAGAAATAAATGTTACTTTTGTCCCGCTTTTCAGGTGAATAAAGTGACTATTCCTGTTACGTCGGGAACAAATAGTACATTCTACAACAAAGGGGGGTAAATGGGCTATTTCTAGCGAGGGCCAAATGAAGGTGTACAAGCTAGATTTAAGAGTACCGAAGGCGCCTGAGATGAAAACAATTGCACCATGATCTTACCAGAGCTGAAGAGCCAGAAATTGCCTCTTCTCATGTTGCACGCCGTACTTTTTTAGAAAAGTGCATGTATAAACCTTTTTACGCACAAGTTAAAAGTTTTGAAAAACTTTGAGGAAGAGTATATTTCCGCCATGGGGAGGTAATGAAATGGATGTTGTCCTAGGGAATAAAGTCTACGATCGACATGCGCAATTTTGCATCCACCTTACGTGCACGAAACAGGCCCCGTTTCATGCATGTGTTGGAAAAACATTATTTATGCCACTCATAAACAGTTTATTTCTGGTTAACCTCATTCCCATTTACATAGAAGAAAACTGGATGAAAGTTGTGGGAGAAATGGTGTCAGAAGATGACTAAAATCAAGTCAAATCTGCCACATTTTTCTATATTGACGGATATTCCAGGATAGACCAGGTTTGTTACTTTATCGGTTTGCGTGTGGCGTTGATGTGAGCAGATCGTGAAGCTACGACTACATATTATCGACGGAAAACGGTTTTACGATCGCAAAATAGAAGAAACATGTCAGAGGTGGCAAGTATTTCATTTAATTTATGACTGAGACCCGTTCAAAATGGTATTGCCTTGCTTAAACGAGACGTGTTTCGCTAACTTTTTCATTTTTCCTATCTCTGCCGTAAGTTATGGTAAACAATTGCCAGGTGTCATTGCCGCGAGTGATAGAATATTTTATGACCGTTCGACCTTCTGCAAGGTTCAAACTTCAACCGCGTACAGACGATAGTTGTTCCGAACACTCACATTTCTTTGTCCTTGCGTTCTTGTCCCTTTTCACTTTCTTAACTACCTCACTGTTGTATTTATAAGTATTTACTTTTTGACACAAAAAATAAAAATCGTTTATTCTTTGGGCCTTGGTACTTTGTACTTTTCCTTCTAGGTTTAGTACGCGTATAGAGGCTAAACTGCAGCCTGAGTGGAGCATCATTTTTTCAGTCGTAAAATCTCTTCAAATGAGCACTTATTTAGTCGTTTTTCTTATTTTTTGATACACCTTCTGCGGACGTTATTAAGTAAGGGTCCAATTGCAAACTATACTTACAGTTCATCATCGGCTCTACGCTACCATTGCCTTGTGCATTACATTTTCACTCATATTGTTTCAATACAACAATTGTGGCGTGTAGAATAATGTTTGACTCTCGAAAAGAAGCTTGATCGCCACACTCCGACGTTTGCATCCTGAGCAACTAGAATTTGACGAGAAATCATCCTCCTCTTGATTCCTCTGTTTTTTTTTTTAATTCCTTCATTTTAGAGCCGTGTTCAGAATTTGGCGGAGGTTATCCAGTTCGGCCGTTAGAAATCGGAATAGGAATAACCCAACCGATCAAGATGATCACCTCTATGCCCTGACCAGGTGTGTGACTCATTCTTGTCGACGTATTTCTATTTAGTTTCTCATTTTTCGGGGAAGCACGTCGACTGATTCACTGTCTAGGGTTGCACGGAGAAACCGTTTTAGAGATCAGCAAAAGAAGAGAGCTCAGAGCGTTACTTCTTTTTGCATTCTTCGGGCAGCCGTCGCCGATCACAGGTCTGGATCACTTGGAATACTGATTATATTGCACAGGTATATTATTACATGAGTCATCGTCTCTTACCCGAATACTTTATAGAAGATTGTTTCACCTCTTTTCTCAAGCTTTGTACATTATACGACAGTTCAAAATAGCAGATCTTAGGATATTAACTCTCTAGATGATGTCCACTGTTGCTGATCATTCTATTATTTCTGTAAAAAAGAAAAATTACAGTGCGATTTTGTGGTGTACAATTTTTTATTCTACTCTGTGCTCAGTTTGCATATTTGTATATATTTTACCTTGCAACTGTGAGGCAGTTGCATGCTGCATGACGGAAGGGAAGTTCCCATGCAGTTCTTACCTTCTCGGTATCAAAACCTCTGATTGTTGCGTTGCGTTGACGGTGTTAGCTAGTAGCCCCAACACCTGTTGGCAGCTGCCTAAACTTTTTCTACAGGTAGCATCGGTACGTTTCTTGCAACACTTTGAGGCGTGATTAAATTATCTTTGGTGCCTTCTTATCAACGGTTGTTCATGAACCAACGTGATATTATTATTCAGTGATTATTATCATAGCGTTGTTATGTATGAGGCACGTACGTACACTATCACGACTTCTGCTAGATGTAAAGATTCGTGGTCAGAAATTGTCAAAATTAGTTTGTGACTGAGTACTTAATCAGTAAATAACAATCTCATCCATATTTCTCCGAATAAAATTTACTATCATCATTAAATCACGTTACTTTACTGTTGATTCGGTATGAATCGAAGTTTTGAAAAAAATTTTTGTCTTCTCAAGTACTTACGTTGATTTGTGTCTCATCGTGCATTCTCCTTATAATACTTCTATTGGTTTTTCATCCGAAATCAATGTTTTTGCTGTGCTTCATTCAGACCGATTCTTCTCGGAACGGTAATGTGATAAATAGTTTCTGACAACAGGTTTGTATTCAGCATCGGAAAACAACCAGCATAGAAAAAATATTCAATCTTTAGCGGACAGTGTCATGTCTCAACTCTTTAATGTCTACCAAATCGAATTTTTTTTTTCGAACTTATCAAAACACAAGATAAATTTTGTGGATCACAGAGGACACAGTAAAATATTACGTTCCTGTCGGAAGGTGCTAAAAATTAAAGTTTCATTCAGATTAATCCTAAGACTTTCTAGGAAGACGATACCATTAAAGTCCCATTTTGACAACAATCTTGCATCGGTTTATTGCACCAGTGAATGAATGAATGAATGAATGAATAAGCATATCATTATTTTCATTCGTTACGATTTTTCTTTTACCACAAATGTCCAAGTATTCACCTTATTCACCGTATTCACCAACTCATTCACTGTGATACGAAGTGTTTGTTTGAAAAATTACCCACGAAGGATACATTGATTTGAATTACTTAATCAGAAAGTTGCCAAAACTGAAGAAGGAAAAATCATATTCTCTTCATCAAAAGTTTGGTAAGGGAAATCTCGAGTTTAATATGTCGCCCGAGGAATCGTTTTAACCGATAAATTGAGAACTGCGGTGGATAGGTATACCGAGATCGGTAGCTACTTGACAGCGAACGAGATGAGGCGTGACGGACACGTTACACCGTGAAAATGCCAGAATGTGTGAACAGCGAGTTCAACGTTCGAAACAAACGGTGTCAGGTTTACTAGTGACACAGGAACTGACTCAGCTCTGTATCTTTCGAGATGCGTGTGCGATGGTGGCCAACTTTGCTTGTATCATTCGGTGCTTGATAAGTTTGAAGCCCCGTCTGCAGATCCTTCAGTACCTACATGTGATTTATATGGCCAGCCAAGCATTGGTTAATTCAGTTGCAATCTTGAACAAGTTGGTCGTGGCTTCTCAAAGATCAGTAAATTGGCGTCGCTTGAAGATGTCTAGTGTTCCGTCATTTTGAGCACCAGTAACGACTTCTAATGATTTTCAACAACTCCGTGATAAGACTCGCAATTTATAGATATAATGAAAAACGTTGTTCAGCCGGGAATTGGATTATAAGGCAGTCAAGACGATTCCCTATTACGAATATAAGTGAATATAATTAACACTTTCGACAGTAGTGCGATTCGCATTCCAGACCTGAGAGAAAAAGTAATTTCTAGTTCTATCTCTAACTTAATAAAAAATCTGCCTTCATTTTGAAATAAACTGCGAAAGCGTGTTCTGAAAATAAACTCCCGACTCAAAGTGACAAGTGCATCTACTCACGTGAAGTAGTCTCGTATCGAAGAAATGCATAATAGCAAACCTGGCATAAATAGTGCAACGATTGCACTCGTCACAGTTGCTTGGCCATGGAATTTTAATTATATACATGTATTTTTTAAAATGGAACAGTGTATTTTTACGGGATCAAGTCAATCTAGAATGGAACAAAACAGTAAAATATTGGGATTTTCTTTTTAGCAGAATGATGGAATAAATCAAAATTCTGTGAACAGGCTTTTATTATATCACTGATGAACTGTAAAAAACACTTTTTTTAGTGATTGATAACGAAGTGGTGGATGTACAATATTTTTTCATTAACACCTTTTTTAGAAGGGTAAACGGGCGGATCACTGTCTCCAGCTATTCTTGACCTAGAACTAAAAAAAAAACAAGTTTTTTTAATTGTGCATGAGAATAGCTAGGGAAGTACGTACGATAATTTTGAAATATCGTTCAAAAAATGACGTGAACAAAGAAATATTGTACGCCGCCATTTTGCTATCAATCGCTACAAAAAAAAAAAAAAAAATGATTCCTACAGTTCATTGTTAGTATCATAAAATGACGTTGGCAAAATTTCGATCCACTATATTATTCCGGTGAGAAAGAAATCCTAAAATTACCATATTTTGTTCCGTTCTCGAATGGCCTAACCACTTACAATGTGTTTAAATCGTATAGTAGATGAGACACACGCGCATCTACAAAAACAACGAATGGCAGAGGGATATTTACTATCAGAAAATTACGGTGGAATATATTAATTAGATATTCATTAAACGCAGCATATCTTATCATCCATCCATTCTGTTTTTCCATTTCCTTCTCAGTGGGTGCTGCATTGACACAGGATTTTTCTAATCGCATGTACTTGAATGAACTGAGAGGTAGTGCCATTTCAGCATCGACTCCAGCTGTAAATAGTGTAGTAATCGTTTATTTATCACTGGCTGATGAACATCATATACAGGTTTTCTTTTTTGACCAAAAACAAGACTGCCTTTTGGTACGCGGAATATTACTGTTTCATCCATGTTCAATATTTTCGTTGGTTCTCCTAAAATTGCTGTATTACCTGCTAAAAGTGGTCCGATTTAAAAAAAATTATGCTCCGTTCCTAGACGTGGTAACCTTAACACCAGATCCACCTAAATACTCCGTGCTTTTTTATGACAAAATTGGTATTGCTTCATAAAACTTTCAAACCACTTCCGCCCGGGTACTTTGTTTTCAAAGGATGTCGTTACACTTACAGCCCCAACTACTTGTTTCATTTTTCACGGTGTATAACAAATAATCTTCGTCTGCCATGAAGCCCATCCGACTCAATACTATCAGCCACTTAGATAACTTCTCTTCGATCTTTGTACCCAGAATAAGCGACGGCCCAATACGTCTAGGTGTTGATAGAATTCGTTCATAAACTCTCCGAGCTCATTTTGGACAAGGAACCCCAATGATAATTTATTAGGCCCTGTGATTAACATCTCTTTTTCAGCTGCAGTAAGAGCTTAAAGAACTTTTGTCGGTAAATAATTGAATAATTTTTTTTTTTTTGAATTGTACTGCTTTTATCGGTGTGATCTCTTCGACTGTTTGTGGTCATAGGTTGTGTGTACGTTACCCAAGGTTATAGAAAAAGATTGATGCGCTATATAATTTGAACCCATTCAAGTTCCCTCGGTGGAGTAACAATGAAAATAGTCGATTATAATTGCGAGCTTCTACAAACTTACCTATACTCGTTAGCAAATGTGTCACGAAAATAATTGCTTCGACGTCACCAGCGTGTTGACGGCTGAAATTTCAGTCATTTATTCGCAAACTTATACCTACACGCGAAAACCGGCACTGGTAATGTCGAAAAATATAGTCAGAGATAGTAGTTTCCAAAGTTCAGACAAGAAAACGCTTGATACATGCAATGTTGTCCTCAACTGGTACATTGAACAAAACCAGTACATGTGTAGCCTATTTGTTCATTACAGATCTAGTTTTTTAATGAAAATGGTGACGTATCAATTGCAGGTTGAGATGTTAGTCATTTACTCGTCCGGCCAGAATATGGTGAAATACTAAAATACTCTTCCACATGGGCATTGTAGACCCAGACCTGCAATATCGGACGGTCCACCAAAAATCGAAGTCTGCACTGATTATATCGGGGTCAAAATTCCGAAAGACCAAAAGATTGACTGGTCGACAAAGTAAATTTTTCCAGATACGAATTTTAAAACAACGCATGATCAGCGTACTGAGATTGGGATTTTCGATAAATCACCCAGTAGAATAACTGTTTTCACAAAGGTTCATTAAACCAAACGCTCTCTTATCCGAAAAAGTATTTTCAGAACAGTCGGCATTCCGAATGACCAAAGCATAGAATGTGGTAGTGCAGAAAAATGAAGGTTCCGAAATTAAAAATTGAGACCGGCTAATACTTCGAACAGCCGCAAAACCAAATAATTAGCTATCGCGAATCAAAGTCAGATGGAGCGAAATTACGATCCGCAAAATGCAGAAGGGCGAGAAAGCTGAAAGGCCGCAATACGGTTGTCATAGTTTCGTAGACTTATGGTAGATGGCACTAGACATCGGCCATCGGATATGTATAGCGTAGGTACCAGAGAATATATGTGTTTTTGACGTCGTCCAACCTTTCGGCATTTTGGCCATTCTGTATTCGAACGGGTGTCGAGATTGCGTTGGATTGGTTAAAAAATATTATGTTCTTGTGAGTAAAACTGTCAAATCTCTCCTTGACATGTTTTTTTTTTTTTTTTTGGAAAGTTGTTTCACCCCCTTAAAGTTGTTAATGGCAGACGTAAGATTGGAATTGGAAAATTTCTCGTTTTTCCATTTCTGCTTTTCCGCGTTCCTCTCCCTCTGATTACTCAGTATCATCACAAATGCAAACCCCGCTGTTGTTAATATTTATGTGTTATTTCCTCCGTGGTCTTTCATCCTTAAAACTATAATAATTCAACATACCTGTATCATCTTTAGGGATGAGATTTGGATCTAAACTCTGATTAACTTGTCGATCATATTTTCACAGACCACCCGCAGATGTTTGGAGTAGATTGGCCACGATGGTAAACCTCTTGGATAAGCTGGACCATCAGACAGCTGCATTTACTAGCGACAGTGAGGCCGAAGGTGAGTTCTAATAATGGTAAATTGTGCGTCAAGGAAACAAAGTCGGTCTTTTTACATCCGTAAAAGTTTTACAGCGTAAGTTGGCAATATGAGTTGTTGTAAGTATGGACCGAATATTTTAAATACGTGTGGCGAAAAATATTGCCTCCATGGTGCTGAGGATACTTCAAATAACAAAAGTGTTGTGTACAAGTTTTTTTTTTCTTTTACAGTACAGTACGGAAAAGAAAAATTTTAATTACTAGGACGTAAAAGTGCACGTTTATGTAATACGATGCTCTTTTTAATTTTACTGTCGCATAAACGATTACTTCACGTACGGAATGCTGGTAAAAAAAGAAGCGTAAACCAACCATTCTAGTGTGTTGCATAGAATAAGTTTCTAACTACAAAACAAGGTGAAATGCTGCAAGGTGTCATGTAATGGGTTGGAAATTGAATATGCAGCATTGTCGGATTTCTGGGATTAAATCCCAGGGTTGAAAGATTCCGGGTCGTTTCACCAATCACGATCTTTCTTCTCGTTTTCGAACGAGTAAGTTCGCTCATATTTTGCTAATTTAAAATCCACACGCAACCTTCCGGTTTCCTTTTGGACGTGCCAAAGAGATGACGAGAATATCATTTCTCAGACGTTTTGTCCTTTAATCGAAAAATGAAAATACTAAGCGAACAAGAAAATAAACTAAAGTAAACTAAGTTCGAACTTCGAAACTCGTGATGATTTTGAAATTCTAATATTTTTTATAACTGACGGGTAGATCTCGTTTTCGGTATCAAGAAGAAAAGTATATTGTGTTACAAGTGCGGAAAATTGGTGATTTTTGAGAGATACAAAGTTCGCAAAGTAAGCTGCCACAGCGAGTGCTTTAATCGCACGAGTACTAGTGTGAACACAGCGTCAGGCAGGTGGGAAGGAATAGCGTGTGTCGCACGTGTGGTTAGGCGATATTCGACGTGACTTTGCCGTCTCATGCTGCAAACTTCACACTCGTCGGAAATTGCCCACTTTCGACACTTGTAATACAATATATTATTTTTTTCAAAAATCTGAAACACGTCCTCTCAATCGACATGAAAATAAATTTCGCATATCCTGTGCTTGACTACGCTCCGTTCTTCCCGTACAATTTGTTTTTTCCGGCTACCACGTTGTGGGTACTTACCTGATATACAATACATGTATCGTTTCCTCACGGTAGAAATCCAACTTGTATGGAGATACGAGAGTTCAAGAATCTCAATATATAGACTCGATTTACGTTTGCTAACAATAAAACTACGTGACATACATCATCTTGTCCCACCTTCTAGCACATAGCGTTATATATATACGCGTAATGATGTCGACTGACCGGGAACTCTCTCGCTTTATACATATTATATGCAACCCATGATACATACCGTCGTCCACAGAGGGACTTATAAATTTTTTACCAAATTACTGCACCACGTGGCAATTAGTTATAGAGAGATACTGGCCAGTAGTTATATTACACGGTATGAAGGTGTACGCGCCGAGGCTAATGTAACACGGACTATCATCCTGCAGCATCGACGAAACGACAAGAAAAACCATCCGAGTCGTCGATTACCCATGCACGTTTCTTTATTTGTTATCTTTTTTCTGTTTGTTTTGTACTGCTTCGATTTTTGTTAATTTACCCTTTTTTTACCTTCTACCGATGATTAATTCTTGCGGCCAGAATTTTCATTACCAGGAATTTGACGTTGAACTTTTGCACGTTCCATTTGTCTGCGCAGAATCATTTCGGTTCTTTCAACTAGCTGTGTGTATGGGGCATTCCAAGCCATCGTCGCAGAATTTCATCTATGTTGTTTCGTAGGACTGTTCTGACTGAAACTCAGCCACAATCAATTTTTCAAAAAAATTTTATTACTACTTCAGACATACCGCTATTTTAAAAATGTCGAGAAAAGTATCTCAAAACTCTGAATATTGGCAAGAACCGTAATCTCATTGTTCTTCTTTGGCTGGTTTTAATTTTTAACGGAACCACAATCTTCAAATATCGTCGGGCATTTCATTCATTCTTTTGTCATTTGTTAAACGGACCTCGAGAAATATCGATTGATAAAGTTAGTACTCACGTATTCTGTGATGTTCGACAATAAGCGATGTATTTAGTTATCATAGTTTCAAAAGGAATCGACCGAGGACTTTGAAATAATAATGACAATAATCATAGTTATTGCCAATAGCCGCCCATAACCGATAGGGTATATCTCCAGAAACCTGAACGACGAGACCAGTCTTACAATTTTTGCGAGCTGCTGCTCAGGTCCTCCTCGACAGGCTGGGAATTTCAACTCACAATCAAGTTCTCCCGTGGTGAGGTCTCGCACGTTGATAAACTGGCTAGATTTTTTTAATCCGATTCCTTGGCGAGATACTATTTATCAAAAAACTGTGTTCATTATAAAATCATGGGATACAGGATTAAGACATACTGCGTTTATTAAATCTATAAAATGGGATTGCTGCAGACATTGATAATGTTCTCTAGTTTAACGAAATGATTACGAATATATTTATTCATGATGCATAGTACCAATAGGACCCGTGATTTCAAACTATGGGCGAATTGTAAATGCAAAGTATTTTTAAAATACTTGATAAAAAACCCAGCGAAATTAATTTGATGAACTTTTTGAAAATGTTATTTATTGACGATTCGTCCCTGATTGAAATACCGTTGTATGAATTAATACTGAAATAACGAAAGGAAAATTCGCTCAACTTTTAAAAACGGTTAAAAATTCCTGTTACAAGCATTCAGTTTACAATATTCCTCCAAAAATGTTCCCAACTGAATTTTTGCTAATTGTAATCGTAAAAATTGAGTTCCGATTGAATCGGAAAAACTATAAAAGTGCAGAGTATTAGAACGAAAATATCGAAAATGGATGATCACATCCGAGATGGTCAGTGTTGAGTGTAGCCAAGTTGGCACGGAATGTCCCGTATACGCGTGAGGCTGAGGCAGAGAAGTAGAGGAAGCAGAAAAAGAAGGAGACGAAGGAGGAGGAGGAGGAGAAGGATGAGGATGAGGAGTCTTTGGCCGCGTCGTGACCTCCGGTGGAAACACTCGACGTAGCGTAACGGTGAATGTGTCTAGAGTATAACGCGTTGTATAGTTCGCTATACTCTCCTGTATTATGTCCACCTTTGTATACACATACGCAGAAAACTACGATGCACATATACACAGGATCAAGTCCGCGCTGTAGTCAACCGAGGTTCGATCTAAGCTGACATCTCTTACTTTTTTCCTTCGCTTTTCTTTCTATCCTCTCACACGTGGTGACTTGTATCTAGTAGATGAAATTCAGACTCTCTCTCTCGTTCTGATTTAGGTATAAAAGGCAGCTCTAATTTCTCCTAAGAGGCGAATCGAAATCCTTTGGTCCTTCTTTTGCACACTTGTCTTCGCTTCCAAGGTCGTACACCTCTAATTACTGCAGTACCCGGAGAAAAAAAGAGAAAAAATATCGTGTATAAACAACGACAAAAAAATTCATATCCAATGCCTACAGTATCCCCTGCTCGTCAACCAATTTGTTCACCTCATAAGAGCTACAGAAAAAAAGAGTGTAAAACTTGGTCTAGTGGTTTATTGGGTGTACGATATTCTTTACCTGTCAATATTTTTGTCGCCCGCTAACTTTTCTATAGTTTCATTTTTTGTTTTCACTGATTTTGATAGTTTTTTTTTTCTTCACCTATATGTAATTACCTGTTTTTTTTTTTTTCCTCAGAAGGCTTCTAAAATCTTCCATTCTTTGAATCCCAAAATTATGCGGCAAAACGTTAAATTTCACTCCAATTTTGAAATGGTTAAGCTTCGAATATTACGGTTTTTTAAAGAATTTTTAATCATTCCTGATTTATTGAAGGTCGCTGTCACAACTGAAATGGAGTAATATAGCCAAAGACAGCTGAGAAAATATTCGACTTTTCAACTTATGTTTTAAATAATAGAGAAGTACAATATACGTGTAAAACCAATTTCATTGCTATTGCGTTTTTAAGAAAGTAAATTTTTCGAGTTTGATGGAAAAAAATCAGTAATTTGAACTACGACATTTTTTTAATGAACGTCAAAAACGTTTTGATGAATTCTTGAAAAGTTTTAACGAGAAATAAGGGAACTGGATATGTTTTCCTCTCCTGCCCACTGTCGAATAATCAAGACATCATTTCGTCACTTACGGTTCTTGAAATAATCTTTAGTTTCTAACTGTTTTTCTCATTAAATATTGAACAATCGCGCTCTTGGCTAATTTAATTTTTACCGCTACGTTGAAGTGGGGTCATGTGTCTACTGTTTTCGATGATTCGATCAATGCTTAAATCTTGTCTGATTAATTTGGAGCACCCGCACCGGTTGGCTACAAGTTTGGTAACGAGGCTGATAGTGGACAGCTTGATTTCTCATCTTATAGGATAATTTGTCCTCGTCGAGTTTTTCGTATCTCGATAGCTCATATCTGTTTGAATCGTTCCTTCTGTTTCCCCAGCTCATTCCCTCTTCGGATTGCCATGCACAATATTTCAGGACCTGGGTTGCGTTTCTTAGTTTTCTGTTTCACACGGCTTTACAATTTTATGTTCACCTTCTCCCGTTCACCTTTTGTGATATTACTCTATTGACTGACTGGACGATCCGCCGTTAGTTAGTATTATACATCTGAAAGACCAGTGGTCGTCTTCTTCAATATTGCTGTGGCATGTATACATGTACTGTATCGAGTATTAGAGAGATGGTATTTATATTGAATATTTTCAAAAATTATTGACTACAATTGAAATATCTGTGTGACGGAAGTTAATCCCTGCCATAATATATATTGTTTATCACAATACAAGCTTTTTGCTCAATGATCAAAATCAAAGCAACGATTAACTTCAAGTCCCACAATAATGAGACAATTTTGGGGAACATCTGACTTTTTACCTTTCTGTACAACTTTTATCAATTGCTGGTGATTTCACCCGAAATGAAACTACTCTTTGTAAGTCTGAATCCTTGTTTCCGACATCGACTCTTCTGACTTAGATTGAAAAAATTCAGTGTCAATTCAGTCGTTTGATGGAATCAACGTTCCTACCCTGAAAATTATAGGGCAGCCCTGGTCAAAACATCGTCTGTTACAACAAAATTATTCCTTGGCCGTAACTGAAAATATTCTCCCTTGACTTGTATTCAAAGTATAATTTCTGCAACATCTCTTTGGACATTTTGATGTTTAAAAACCGAGAAGCGTGCCTAAAATTCCCTATTTCCGAACAATGCGGTAAACCAACATTGGCGCACTCGTTTGAAATGCTATATGTTAGACCCTAGAGCTTTCTTTGATGCATGCACAATTTCAAACAACTGAATTGTATGTACTGTGTCACTGAGCATTAGTTACCTAACCCCAATTCTATGCGCCGTGAGTGGCGCTTTGATTGCTTCTCAAATCAAACTTTCTTTCACAGATGTTGGAAAAAATAGCGTCTATCGCACATGCGAATAGACAATATCTGAATCACCATTCGCCTTTGCGGTTCACGCTGAAAATTTTCTAACATTTCATTTGAGACGCAGTAAAGGCGCAACTGATAGTATTTAAAATTGGTGTTAGGAAATTTACGCTCAATGACACAGTATCCAAAATTGAGCCATTTGAATGCGCGTACGTACTACAGAAAGTCTTAATGCGGAAAATCAAGCACTTTATGTGTGCATGCGTTAACGACCTTTCATCGCAACGTTCGAAAATGGTGCACTTTACGCACACTCTACAGGCTTTGAAAATCGAACTTTCATGCAGATGTAGGAAGAAAAAAATTTCAACGAGTAGTCTTCCAAGTAAAATGAGTCGTTGGACAGTGAATTCAAACGTATCCACTAGATTTTTAGCCAAGAGATAAAGTAAAGCTAGGTTAAGGAAATATAAGAAAAATTGTAGAGATTTTGAGTAAAACATCAATTTCTTAGCTTTTGTTTATAACTCGAGTATTTCCCATTTTTGTAGCGCTAAAGAGATCTTTTTCGCGTATGGGTCGTCGTCGTAGTTTTGGCTGTTGTCGTTGTCGTCGTTGAATTAAGGACATATTAAAGATGTTGGGTGTACATCTAACGCGTTAGTTTCTGACGGATTCGGGAATGCGTATTCGGCTGAAACACGAAATGCGATGGGAACCATTCGATACGTCGGTAATATGCGTAGTGGCACTTTATACTATCCGACCTGCTTGAGATGTTGGCGCGCGATTTTATCGATCGGTTTATCGATGTTATCAGATAGTTCTCATCAGCTTTCGTGTTTGATCAAAACATGCGTGCCCTTGAACCGTTCAGAATCGAACACGTTAAGTGTACAGTCAGATTGGAAAAATATTAGAACAAAAACATGATTAGACAGAGCTTCAAATAGTGCCACTGAAGCTAATTTTGTTGCATTCGACTACTGCTACACTCTACTGCTACATTTGACTATAAAATTCCCAACGATGGAGGAAAAAATGTTACAACACAAAACTCAGCTACAAGTACTTCGTTGTTTCAACTACTTTATAGAAATCTAATTTTTCTACTATTATTTTTTTTTTTTTTTTACGAGAAAATTCATATTGCTTCTCTGATTTTAAAGAGCAATAGCTGATTTTATTGGTAAATAAAGTCTCCACGGATCATCATAGTCAATCTGTGATTATCAAGAATGAATTACTTGTTGAATCACAAGTTTGACATCTTTGAATAATTACGATTGTACCTGTTGGACTTTCACGTCAGTTGACAAAATAAAGAAAAAAATCTATCTCGGATAATTTACAGGAAATTCATTTACAAATAAAATGAGCTATTTTTCAGTAGAATCAGACAAACTATGCCTATTTTTCGGTGAAAAAATAGTGTAATCATTTGATTTCACTAACACTGTTAATAACGAGGCGATTACCATTGAAATTCAGTGTTGAGACGTTTTTTTTCGGAACACAGAGAGTTTATGAATCTGATTCAACTTGATCAGCTTCTGTTGCCCTGGTCAACTTTTGTTTCGTTATATTCTCGATTTGACGGATTTTTTACCTGACTATACCTCGCATACATCATCGATTGTATAAATACCGAATCTGCGATTATCTCGTTATAAAATGACTAAAACTTGTTGATTTTTACCGAATCCATTTCCTCTTCGAACACGGTCCTGTTCCACGAAGCGAATATCTGTAGCAGTTCGTTATCGGTATAAATTTATCTCTGTTTTAAATAAAAAAATCAGAAAGGGATACGTTAACGGTACGCCGAAAGTAACGCGCCGTGATGCCAATTTGTCGGGTTTCGGTTCTCCTTCTTTGAACGAGTTGTATGAGAGGCAAGGAACAGCAGCTGTGGTATATAGACGTGTGTAACTTATACCTACCTACTTACTGTATCGGGGCGGATGTAACGCTGCATGCTGACGCACACACCAAAAGCAATGACGGAATGAATATAAAAGATAAAATGCGAGAAGCATAGAGTCGCAGTGTTGGTTCTCGCGCCGAGTTGCAACATGCTCTCCTTCTTCGGTGAAAAGGAATGTTATTGTGTTTCGGGAGATTAAGAAGTTTTTTCCCCGACCGTGTACTGTCGGTAAAGATGAACGGTACGTTCATCGACTTGCTTCTCCGATCCCTTCCCTTTCTTTTCTCGCTTCGATTTCTCCACTCCTGAATTAAAAAGGTCGTTGAAAAAAGTCGAAAATAGACACGCGTGATAAACGAAAAATAGGATGACAAAAGTTACACGGAAAGAGAGGAAAAGAGACAGAGATAGAGAGAAACATGGAAAGATCCGTGGCGTTTTACTCCGCAAGCAAAATATCATCGTCATATTTTTGATATAACCATTCTCCTCGAATTACCTATGACAATTTTTTGTGACGGATTAATATTTATGAAAAACCTATAATTCTTATTGCGAGATAAATAGCACAAGAGTTAATTTTTACTGGACTGAATTTGTGAAAGCCAAGGCATTCTAGCTTTTATGGTTTTGTGATTTTTCTGCAAGTGAGGAATCATTGTCTTAAAGTGACGAAAGAAGTTTTGAATTTGAAACAGAATGTTTTTCAGGTAACTAATTCTGTTTCAATCTGCTCTTGCATATTCGGAAGAAATGAACGAACCTGCAAAGAAAACTACTCAATTCCGCTTCATGTTGTTTTGCTAATTCATCTCACAACATTTGATTACCGTAAATATCAAAATTAATGGAATATTCAGAGGACACAGTTTTCAATAAACTTGTTGGGATCGCCCATCTATCGTCGGTGCACTTATGCCAAGTATCGTATCGAATTATATTAAAAGTATTATAACCAGTTCATACCACTATCTTTATTACACGGGAAATAAATATTGTAGATTTCAACATCTCCCGTGATGAATACATGGACAGCACCTTTATGGAATCAAATCTACAGCAATTGTAGCAAGATGTACCAATTAGATGGAATAGATTTGCCACAATTGAAGTATTATAGATTTGATGCGATAAAAGTACTGTCCCTGTATTCACCACACAGATGTCAAATTTACATTATATTTTTTTCCATGTTGCATCTATTTTAGTCATGAAATAGACAGAGGTATTTTCATTCATGGAAATATTCGGTATGCAGGAGCAGGATTTGATTTTATTTTTGAACGTGTGTTGGAATGTTACAAACCTTTTGTTGTCCACGCGAATGATGCAGAAGTGTGCAGTACGGAGGATTCGAAAAGCAGTTTATTATACCAAGAAGTTGACAGTGCAGCGTTGTTCTTATAACGCACGCGGCTACGTGACGATTCGATGAGTCCATTACTGATACTTTGTAGCACGAAGTAGGCGATAAATATGCGCTTACGAGTATCCGCGTGCACCGAATTCCCACCGTCTGATTATTTCTGCACTGTCCTGCGGCGCTTCACACAGGCATAAAGAAGTTCATTATGCAGAAGTTGCGACACGTATACAATACACTAAATTTCATGTCCCAGGCTCTTCGCATCAGAGAATAACTGTAGCCGCCTCGTTCCTATACTGTTACAATCACGGTGTTGATAAAAAAACTATCACGTATCGCCGAGAGGTTCGGACGCTGAACCCATGTGCTCAACAAGAATGTCGACAATCAAGGAAACTGGGGGCATTACCATACGATTGCCATTTGCGTTTTGAAATTGGCGATTCCCAATTTATTGACTATCGCGAAAGACCGTCGACGTCGTCATCCACGAACCAGTAGTATGAACTCAAGACCTTGAACTCTGCGACAAAAGTACCCTTACCTCGGATCAAACACGTGCGTCATTCCTTCCACACGTCACAGGACTCTTTTTCCACCTAACTTCCATCGATTTCGGCTCAAATGTAGCCTGTGCCCTAAGTTTCAGGTACTATGCTAAACTACTTAATGGCTTGCTTCGCTCTTGGAACTTTTTCTTATCCGGATACGTGGTCATAACATCAAAGAATTGGGTGCAACTGGTAACAAACATGCAGGGTAGTGACGCCGTTTGTGGTCACTGCGCCATATTTGTCCTATCATTATGTAAAGTCTTTCAATCATTTTTGAAAAGTAATTCACAGAAACATATCGTACAGTATTAAACGGCACTTTTTACCCATATATTGTTTGAAAATCAAAGTTTACAGTTGTAAAAGCCGGCCAAACAGTTTTGTACATTTTTGACCAGGCTTTTATTCGCATCTACGAAATGAATACAGCTACAAATGGATCAATCGTTCACCACATACAATACTATGGTGGACAAAAGTGATACATCTACCTTAACGTGAGGAGAAAAATACTTCCTTGCAAGAATTCAAGAATCTAACCATATTTCACCATTCAAGTTGAAAAAGAGAACTAGAATGTAGTGAATACCTTTTAAAACTCAAGTATCAAGTCGTCTAAATATTCATAGTAGGGGCTTGCAGATGTTTCGGTATCTGTATGAAAATCGGGAAAGAAGGTCCTCGAAGACATGTCATGGTTGTGGGAATTGTTATACTTTACGCGAAGCGGCTTGTTGGAACTCTGTCATGAAACATCCTGTGATGGCTCAGTATATTCTTGTTTTGTATCGAGCGATAGAGCATTCAAGCTCCCAATACATACTTATATTGTATCATCATTTCTTAAGCTTCGTATCTTGCCACAGTCGTTCCAAACGTCTGATATTATTTGTTTTGACAATGTTTGGGATGGCCGTGGCGGAATATGATGCAGCCAAACCTGAAATGAGAGCTGTAACTCCAGTTGCTCAAATAACGCGCACGCATCGTTCCGCTTGTACAGAAATTCGTAGTATTATATAAGTATCTATAAGTGTGTGTATGAATTCTGAATCTCTCCATCATCTTTGCCGGATTTTGTGTTCCAGGACTGGAGCTTGTCAGGCTACCAGAAGACTACACGCTCTCAGGATTCACTCCTCTCATGTCGAATCCTCAGGAGCCGGTTTTCGTCAAGAAAGAGGAAGATATGGTGAGTTATTGAGCCGTGCTGCAGTAGTAAACTTAGCTACTAGAATTTTTATTTGTAAATTTTTATACTGTCTCTCTTTGCGAATATTGGCGAAATCACGGGTATACAGTTATGTCATCATAAAAATTCATCACGTAACCTATATAATGTATGTTTTTTTTTCAATCGCAGGAAGTGGCCCAAGTTTGTTTGAGGATACACAAAATACTCTTCTTCGGACAAGTGTTCCTCTGCGGTCTTGAGACTCCGGTTCTTAAGCTACAAAAATGTGAAACTGGCGACAGCGAGTACGTTTCTGTTGTGGAAACCTCAACAGCAAGTTCCCCTAGCTCACCACCTGAACAAGTGAGTGCAAACGAGACTTTGAGCTCTCCGATTTCAAATTCAAGCACCCACAAAGAGAGTCTTTCACTTTCGCATCACGTCTAAAAGAAGCAGCAATTTATTAATACGTCATAAACATTTCTGAAGTTCATTATCTGCAATTTTACAACTTTTTCCCTGATTTTTAAGCGCGTCCCTATGTTCTCTCATCAGTTCCATACCCAATTTCCTAATTTTTCGTTGGTTGCTTCCAATTCTGTCGCGTATAGAGTGACTCAGAAATCCTCGTCGAAAGCTACAGCGAAGGTGAGGAGGATTTGCCGGTGATGAGACGGCTATCCTCGAATTCCGGTGCATCGACCGACAATTCGTTGTGGACGACGGCACCGACGGGGGAGATCAGGTCACTCATAGAACGCAAAGAAGAACTCGAAAGGCGCCAGAGGAAGCAGGAACGTCATCGGCAGCGAGTCCAGGTCAGTGAGGGTTGAAGGTACATTTTGTTGTACCCACATAAATTTGCGTGTCTACTTGCACAAATGTACTTTTCTTTACTGTTGGAGGTGCAAAAAAAGCTGCTGAAAATCTTAGAAATACTCATCGATGTTTAATGAGATAGATTTCAGAAGATTCAGTGACGAGTTGTGGATTTATTGAATATGATTCTTTCGTCGTTGCAAACTGTTCCACAATTTTTCAGCAGCAGGTTTTTGAACGGTGAATCAATCTCGCTTGGGTATAAAATATCAAAAATTCATGTGTGTCGTCAACAATGACAGTTTTAAGAAACTGAAGAGCCGAATGCGCATGCATCAAATCGTGTGATTCCATTGGTAGATTTAACTAATTCGCGTCAAATGTCCCGTCTGTCTGTCAGGTTGCTTAGTTGCTGCCGAACGTTAGATATAAAAATTCGCTGTTGTTTTGATCTTACGTTACACTAAGAATTTGAGATGAAAAAAATGTGACCGGACTACGCTTCAGTCCGCGTAGCTTCAAAACGCCGTCGCGTATTGACAGTTTCCGCCGGAACCAAACCAGATAGATTTGGCCAGCCTGTCCAAGCATGCGAAAAACTTTACGCGTGCACAATTCGGTGTTCAATTTTCTGAGATTATCATGAGATGTGTATCAGCTGAAGAAGATGCAGCGTGCAGAATTCTAAAAGCTGAATTACCTCGAGATTGAAGTTAGTAACGTTGTCGTAACGAAAAATCGGGAAAAAATCAGTAGTTTTTTATTTTTCCAATGACTTTGAAAGAACGAAGATTTTAAAATTCGAGAAAATCTTGTTTTATTACGGCTTACCGAATTTCAAGCAATTAAAAAATCACAAAGTAACGGTTTTTCCTCAGCATTAATCGTTGCGATAACGTTACTATAACTTCAACATGGTGAATTATCTCGGATTAAAAAATTTCTATCATCAGGCACGGCTTATTAAAAATAATTAGCTTCGTATTTACGCGTCGTGTGACAAACCACTGCCTTTTTTCGCCATTTGGCAATTGTGCATTAATACGCATCACGTAGTTACGTATAGATTGACCGGAAAAGCGGTAACCGGGTGAGTTAGAGTCGAGTCGAGACCGCAGGAGCAGGCAGAAGGAAGATTGATAATCAAGTTTGGCTGAAGGCTTGCTGGCCAAAAAAAACATGCAGCAGGATGTTTGGAATTTTTTTCTCCGTTCTTCTTACTGTTCCTTTTTCTCCCTCGTTTTTTGTACTCTCGTGTTTTCGTGTGAATCTCATTTCTCGTTATTATTTATCGCTCTTTAATGAAGTTTCCCTTCTATCTGTGATGCTTGCGGAGAACGAGAACGAGAACATTTCCTCCGTATTAAACAGCTGTGTGATGCCGTTTTTCCCGCAGGTATTATAACTACTTATATGTGAGACGGGATGTGGGAATGAGATGTAACGGCTCGCGAATTAATTCTTACTTCATACCACCAGGCGTCGTTTACATCTTATAAATAGCTATGCCGACGATACATTGGTGCTGGTCGTTACTCTTTTTGGCTTTTGGCTGTATTTTTAAGTCCCACCGTCTCCATCCCCAGGAAATCGCGGCACACATTCTCCTCACTTTTGTAAGCTCTCCTGTAGCAGAAGAAACTAAGGCTGCCTGATTAATCGATAATTGAGAACGCGGGTTCGTCAATTAATCGAAAAAATGATTAATTGGAAACGATGGTTGATCGATCAAACGATTGAGCACACAGTCCAAGAATAAGCACAATTAAACCAACAGAATTGTAACTAAACCGAGATTCTTGTGTCGATCGAGTATTTACATTAAAACACAATTGCCGCTCATTTTACCTTTTTTGATCAGTTCTTTTGATCTTGAACGCTTTAGGTTAGTCGGTATTGCTATAGAAGTTCTGAGAATTTTTAGTATTCGCTCTTGATTTTTGCTTACCCTTGTGTTTTTAGGAATTTTCATTCTGATTCATCCAATTTTTATTTCTGATTTTTTATTAAGATTTTTTCAAAAAGATAATGTTGAAACAAAATGCATTATTTTATAATCGTTGATCACCCAAGTGGCAGTGACTTGTCAGTAAAATAAGTTGATTCACCCCAAGTTCTTAAACCATATTCCACGTCTACAGTTTTTCGAATTTAAATCACTGTTTACAGAAAAAATATTTATTTTCAACTTCACCAACTCAATGTCTAAAATTTTCTGGTTGAATATTGTAGTGGGTATGTATTATGCGGAGTTTTTCACACGACATGAAATTTTCTCTGAAATTACTTCAATTTTCACTAATAGTTGTGCAGAACTCCCACTCTCGTCATACGTTTCGTAAAACACACTCTGCGCGTGTGTTCGTATCAGGTGAAATTCGGGCAGTTTCATTTGCACATCGTTATCAGAACTTCGCAAAATATTGGGATGGCGAAATCACGTACTGAAAAAGCCTCACCCGCAACGGAAGAAGAAAAGAAATTTAAAAAATCAACGTGAGAGAAAGGATATCGAGTTCCATTTTTTACCTTTTGCATTCGCAAATACCCGCTTTGATTTTACTAGTGGTCTCAAATGCGAGGATCTCGCATAATAAAGTTGTAGTTTCTTTGGTTCTCCGTTTTTTACACACCGCAAAAGCTCTTTTCGCTCTCGATACTTAGAACTTATCAGTTCGCTATCGCAGACGTCATGTTCGACGTCCGGAGCCTTTTTCGGTTCTTCGATAAATTTGCAAACGTATGTCGTTCCGCTCTAGCAGCAGGGATTCGGGAATCGGGGTCTTGATCCCATTAATATGCGTAGTAGTTCGACACTGCAGCAGCTTTTTAATCGGATCTTCAAATTTATTTAGTCGATAAAGGTATTTTACTTTTCTCACCGTTCGTTTGTTAACCCCTTGAGAAAAAAAGAAAAAAACAAATTATAGCATGAGGATTGCCGATATCCAGTGCTTGTTTCACACTGGTTTTTTTTTTCCTTGCTGTTTTTACGTTGCTTTCGCTGCTGCCAACCGGCGATTATTTTGTTTGAATACACGGTTAATTAGCGTATGTAACAGGTATCATTTATACACACGTTCCGGAATGCATGAGAACCAGTATCGGCGTAAGTGTACATTCCTGTTTTAATGTGGAACGTTTTCAACATTTATGTATGTTTTACGCTTGTTGTGGCTACTGCAGTCTGTTCGGTCCGATGGCACAATCCCTTAAAAAACCTGTTTTATCGGGGGAATTATGTCACTATGTAAAACAACTGACCTTTATGTTCTGGTTTACTTTTATAACGCTCTTCGTTGCCGACAAGTGATTAAACTTTGATCATTATTATCAATGAAACATAGGGATGTAGTTAAATTCGACACAATTCTCGTCAATTTGTTACTAATTCATGCATCATTCCGAGCACCATCTTGTTTGCTGTTTTTGTTTCAATCGCAGATTATCTCTTTCCTTGGAATTCCGCACAAACAAAAATTGAGCAACCGAATCTTGAAGGAAATGTGTTGACAAATCTATAATTAAAACCGAACAAATAATCGCCGGTACAAAATCATGAATTCTCTACCTACCAATGCCTATCAAATTACAATATCATCGTTTTCCAAAGAGTAGGGAAACGATTTGATTAACATTTTTCGACGCAACGTATACCCGGAAGCGTTTGTATCTCATACCAGTTTTACAAGATAGTTTTCGGTCTTCGTACTCTCGTGGTAAACACGTCGATTATCTTCTGCGATAATCATAAGTTATTTCTTCCGCTTCTGCGATTTGCTCGCGGCTGTTTACGCTGCTAATTTACCCAGAGAAAAAAAGTATGCTTTGCGTAGAAGAGTGAATCGGTTCGTTACAGTAAGTAGAAAAAATCCCCCGCTGCTAATTCGGATTGCAGGATAAACGACGGAGTTACCGAGATTGGTACATAGAAAGAAGATATGGAGGCAAAAAGTTGGAATATCGGGAGCACGATACACACTGTAAAATATGTTTGCCACTGAGTTATAACGGCGTATATAACCGTTGAAACTAGATCATACGTTTGAGGTTGTCAAAGAGAATAAAAATTGAGAGAATGAACGAATATAAGTCTACGAGGTGTATAAATGCGGAACGCTGGCGCGACGAATTATATGTTTATAAATAGCCTACAGGGAATTCTGTAGAAAATACCATCCTTGTACCGAGAGTTCTTCTTGAAAGGACTTGCTGGACAATCGCGACTCGTCTAGTTTACAAGCGTAGCCAACTTCGTAGAAATGTTACCAGCATGGCAGGCAGAATGACCGATGCGTAGTGGATCGCGACGGCGCCGTGACCCGGCGATTCTTGATAGGTGTGAGGTTATGGTTGACTGCCGCTTGTCAACCAGACGATTCTAGGGAATTTCATCTTGTCAGCGAAGGCTTGCTTCAGGCCGCGCGCACGGATGTCAGCCAATCAAAATCAAGCATGTTGAACTGCGCGCGCTACTAGCAGGGCCTTTCAAGAAGAACTCACGGTATACAAAATATACGCCTGATGGAGTGGACCGGACGGTCCGCCTGCTATTTTATATACGTGCTGTAAGATACAGTTACACAGATCGATGGTGTATTATGTGCGTAATTCGTAATATTGCTGGTATCGAAACAGTTTGTCAAACTTTATTATTTGATACATGGTTGACTTCGGGGTGTCCTGTACCAACTAAAAATAGTTTTTCCTCGCATCCTATGGTAAACGGTTATGCATAAAAACGAGTAATTAAAATGGATAAAAAATTTCAAGCAAGGGAAATAAAATGCTCTTAACATCTTAGGTTGATTTAACGATATTTAATGATTGTACGGGGTATTCAATTTTTTGAAAAATAAATCGAATAAATTGAATAAGCTTTAAGGATTGGGAAAAACAGAAATTATTTTTCAAACTGATCATGAAACTCAACGGAATTAATGTAAATTTCGACATTCTAAAACTCCATTTCGTTCATTCCTTATAATATTCCACGTTGATTCTCGGCTGCCGTGAATTATTTGGGCAGTCTTTCAACAACTATCGAATTAGCTGCAAAGTACGTGAGCGGAACAGGCGTAAATTTCAAGTGGTATTAAATGATTGAATTAGGCGTATCATCACGTCTGTTGAAAATTGTGTTCAAGAAATTCGATAGAATTTTGTGCAAAGTACATTGAGGAAATTTTAAATATCATCGCGACCGAATTTATGTACTGCAACAGCCTACACGGTAATAATATTATTTTTTTAATGCACTTGGAATGAGGCTACTAATTCTCTTGACCCTCATCCTCTTTAATTCCGCAATACTTCTAGGGTTGAGTGATTCATCTCAAAGAGTGGGGGAGAAAAAGTTTTCATTGAGCCCAATTCCAATACAATCGATGCATGGACAGTTAATTGTTAGTATTACACAGTTGGTTCAATCAAGAAATTTTTCCGTCCCGTTCATCTTCGTCAGTCTAGTTTTCGCTTCAAAGTTGTATGAGTGAATAGATATTCAAAAGAGGTGGTCAAAATTATATGGCGCCAAATTATATGTCTCAATCGAAGCGATATCAATGAAAATCGTCCGAAGCTTGAATCGACGGGTATTTCACATATTATACAGAGTGAATTACTAACGATAGAATGCTCCGACGTCTGCTATAGTTAAATGCGCATGCGCTAAAATTCGAGGACATTTGTTTTCCAGGGCGATCATGAACCATCATGAACGTAACCTCAAAATTTTTGACAATTCTCGCTGACGGTTATACTCAAGACCGACAGTTGTCAAACTTTTTAAGTTTATATATAATATATATATCACGACGAACTGTCTTCTAAATTTGTAACCGTTGGCTGCCCTGGCAAAGATCTGCTCTTGAATTGTAGCGCATGCGCATTAAGGAGGTTCCCTGGTTGATTGCGTCGTTGACGTATATACCTGCAAATATCAAAGTCCACGTATCTCAAATGCAAAAATGGCTTAACAACACTATCGTATATGCAATTCGGAACAAAAACATTCCAACGCATTTTCATTTAAGGCAGAAATAAAGAAATGGCATGGTTTCTATGAAATCGCCATCGTAAATTCGGAAAATTTGTTCCATTTATTTGGTTTTCACCCAAATGAAAATGTGCTGGGGTTTTTTTTGTTCAGGGTTATGTATAGAATGGGGTTGTCAAGCCCTTTTTTACGTTTAAAATACGTGGACATCAATATCTGGAGATATATACAACATCGAAATTGACCAAGGCACTCCTTTAAGCTATAACAAACGACGGACTATGTTGTCGTTAGCAATTCACTCTGTATATGTTTTGGTGTTAGGAATTCTACAATAAGATCTGACAGATACAGGTAACACCCAAAAACGGACATAATACTGAATTACTTTACACTACTGACAAGTACTGAATGTCGGGTGAGCGTACTGCTCTCTCATCTCTCTGTACGAGTTGCGCTCCGTGATCCAATAAAATTTCTAAAATAGACTTGGGGAGAAATATGATTTAGTGATGAAAATTTCGATGCCCAAACAAATTATATCACCCTCGTACCGCCGTCATTTTTTATCATCTGTGTGTTAGAATCTTTGAGGATTTTGTAAAATTTCCTGTCCAACGTAATGCGATAATCAGAAAACAAAACTGATTCCATATTTCATCTTTTGACTAGTTCCTTCCAATCGAAACATTTTAGTAAATACAATGTATAGTGTATTACATAAAACATGTTTTCTCATCAAGTCACTCGATTTGATGTCGTAGAAAATTTCAAACTAATTACGAAGAGTTTTTTTCTTTTTTTCAATTTTAATAGCCTCCTTAAGTGATCTTTTGGCATCTACCGGGCTAATTTGATTTGTACTTTTGGTAGTTATTGGCGTATACGAGACTATAACACTCATTCGCTTAGTAGGAATGCAGAAGCTGGTTGTAGCACTCTGAAGACTAGAATAAATCAGGCTTTCAGTGATCTTTATCGCCAAAAAGACCAGAATACCTTAGCATGATCTTGGAAGTCCTTGAGGTCCTGGAATCTTCCTGGTCCTTAAAAAGCCGTGGCAATATTCTTGAAATTTTCTTGTGTCCTCGAAACATTCTATATTTAAGGCTTGCTGCGAATGATATATTTATTTGTGTTCACTGAGTAACTGTATTTAAAAAGTAGATTGCTACCTCGAATCGCGTTTTTCGTTTTTTCCTACTAACAGGTGTAGTAGAAATAACATATATCACGTACATCGCGCAGATTATGTACAGTGTCCTCTGCCCTCTGCATTCATGTATTTTTATTTTTCCTGAATGTCCTTGAATAACCTAAAAATCTTATGGAAATATCCTTGAATTTATTATGGATCTTTTACTGGACATCGTACTTTGACTCTCAGTTGTCCGAAACCACAATACGCCATCCCCTAGTAACGACGCGCAAGGTGAGTATCGCAGCCTAAAGGCTGGAGTAAGTTAGGTTCCCGGTTGTCAGTGGCATATCCGAAACCGCAACAGATTATCCCCTAGTAACAACGTAGCAGGTGGCTGTCACAGCCCAAAGGCCAGAATTAGTTGGGCCTCCGTTTGTCAGAGGCATAATTGAAACCACAACACACCATCTCTCAGTAACAACATAGAATGTGAATGTCGCAGCCCAAGGGCTACAATAAGTCCGGCTTTCAATGGTCTATAAAATTGGAACCACAGGCTTATGGTGAACAGTTTCATATCTACAATGACAATAACCAATTTCGTTTTTCTGAAAAAGAACAACTTTAGCGGCTACGCATATACATTATGAATATCGTAAAACCTACCAAGTACGTATTTTTAGTTGAACAGCGTATGATGTTACGACATCACTATTATATTAGACGTACAAAAATGGATGAAACCCATGGCAGAAACATCATAAATGTCAAAAAATTCGCCGTATACATTTTTTCAGACTTACATAAGCAAAAATATGAGCACAGAAATTAATCGCTAATTTTTCTTGTGAAACGATTGCATGAGGCCAAGACTATATATTTACCTTGCAAATATAGATCGTGAATTTGGATCTCATTATTTCGTCTAGTGATATCCAAAAATGTTTCTACAGCGACTTACTTGGCGGGCATATTCTTCATTCCAATTCAGCGCTGTATTTGTTTTGTGTTAAAATTTGATTAATTCTTGTAGCGAAATTTTCGTAGGGACAGAATGGGGCATTTTTTCCACAGAGATTCATGTATATCAATCGAAAATTTCAAACTAACTCATTTGTGCTTTAACTCTTAAAAATAAAATTGTAGAAACTATGTACAGATATAGGTAAAAATTATATCTATACCAAAATAGTCATGACCATGTTTCTGAGAGGTGGATCAGGCCCGAAGTTAACAATAAGTGTCAGTCCAAACGGCGTATTTTATACTTTCTAGATAGTGAGAATAGTCACTCTAAATATAAGTAACAAACTCATCACAGCACATGGTTTGACATTAATATGTTTCTATACTTCATGTTCGAGAAACCTATAAAGTGTTGTAGAATGATTGAACGTTAATGACATTCGAAATAATTGGAATCACAACAGTATTATGTAGGAACCAAAGATTATATCTTTTCATAGAAGAGTATCAGATCGATTTGGTAATATTTTATTTTTTTTTGAATGGTCTCAGTTCAGATCGCATCCAGAATACCTACCTATGAACGATTCTTGGTCTTCTATTTACTAATTAGTGTACCTCGAGGTCGGTTATCATTCAGTATGAGTATAATGGACTATTTTTTTATGAGTCGAAGTAAGAAATGGAAGTTGGTTATGAGAAAGACCGCACCTGTCAAGTATGTCGTTGTGGTATAATTTTTCGAAATGACTACACGAAACAGTGAGATCTGATTTCACGCTCCATATTTCGCCCCCCGGCGACCAGAATGACACAACTCAAAAATAGTCATTTTCCAGCGGAAGCAAATAACTGTGACTGAAAGCATTGCATGCTTATGGAAGCAGCCTATTGTTCTGTGCTCTGTAGCGGCCAATTTTGTAACTACAGAAATTTCACTTTTCAAGCTTATAAATTGAAATTTTGCAAATCCAACTCTCAACTCAAAATGCCAAGTGTGTCACTCTCGTTGCCGGGGTGCAATTTGTCAGGCGGATGTATAATGCTGGGATCTATTTTTTTTTATTTCACAACAGAGACTGCCGATTAGTTTCAGCGCTCAATTTTCTGCTCACATAAATCCAAAAATACGCAGCCTGTCGATTTTTTGACATGTATAATATTCTTACCATGTATCATATAAACCAACAAATCTTTAACGGGGCGTAACTTTGCCGGAACTCAATATGCTTCATTCGTCAACGATCTTTTGCATGCATCTTCTTTGAGCTGCAACTTATAAATTACCCATTTTCACACAAGACAGATAAATTCCAAAATGATTCCAACGATTTTGTTTCTCGCTTCGTCAAAACTGTTACAGAATTTTAATGCAGTTGCGATAACCGCACATACATATAAACACGGGGTCTCCACCTCATTAGCGTAAGATATCAGCTCGGAACGTTCTTCATCGTGCAAATGTGGTTTCTCAAAGTGGTAGAAAGTGATTCGCTCAAATGCGTTTGAAGCGTATTCATATGTGGATGCGGTGCATGCAGCTTCGTCGTCAGTCGGGTTGCAGGCACTCTCATATATATTTATCTCTCAAAGAAACAACCGTTTAAGAATCGATTACTCACTTCCAACACTCGACAAAGACCAATATTTTTTCCGACTCTTGAGCGTCGGGGCAATTTTCGAGGCATAACTGCACATCTCATTATGCGCGAGAAAAAAACCGTTTTTAGTTACATCTAACGATGACAATCGTAAATGCAATTTACGTAAATCCACCCTTTTGTGAAAAGAGGACTTTAGTTATGAGCTTTTCTAGTACAATTATACCAGACATTGCCTAGTTAATACGGCTGAAAAACTGAGGTTTCAGATTCGATCCCATTTTGCAATAAAAATTTCACTCGTAAGCTCAACTTCAGAATATTTTCAATGTATATGTATAGATGGGAAAAACTTGTTAAAAGATATTCTTACCAACGTACATACTATGCAACCGAGCCCAATGGCAAAAAATGAAAACAGGAAGTTTCGTTACGTTCAAAAAAGTTCAACCGCCTATTTCCCAGCATTAATTACAGCGTCGAGCTGCAAATAATAAAGTTGAAACGCCGGTTCCAGTAAATGCAGCAATAGCCTATCAAAAGGGGCGGATATAATAACTTCAGGTCTCCCGATGTGCTTATGAGTTCTCTGTCATAGAAAATAAAATTAAAAAACAAAGTCAATAGTTACGGCTGCTTAGCACGCCATTCCTTCACAGCTCAACCTGCAGGCGTCTATTTAAAGCTTTATTATGTCAATCAAACTCACTTCACGCAAACGAATCCTCAAACACGTTGAAAATAAAGGGAAAGAGAACTATGATCCGATCATCCGAGCTGTTTCATCATGCAAGATTTTTTTCTCGATCTCGACGATTATATGACTTCGTTACATCCTATTACTCATAAATCATCGAATCCTAAAGGAACAGTCCTATACATGGCATCGTATTGGAGATATATTTGTTTATATCACATGCTTTCCTCGCTTTTTGGTGCGCTTAGACAGGGACTAAAGTAGTACTTTTAAATTCTACGACTGAAAAGTATACTTTTGAACCTTCGGACTCCCATGGCTTAAAAGTGAAAGTTATTTTTTTGTCTTCTTCTTCTTCTTGCCTCGTTAGAGAGTCCGTCGCCCCCCCCAATCCCCCGTAAATGACTCTGCCTTTTGACCTCCGACCGGGTCCCCTGCGCCTTAGTAACAAGCACATTTCGTCATTAACACCGTTTCCGCATACATAATAGTTTCATAATGCGAAGCTCGGAAAACATGGTGTGTTATATAAAGCACGATGTACACGTCAAGGTTAGGCCTTTTAAAGCCTCTCCCGATTTTCAGTACTCGTCTTCGCCTTGCGCGGTTAGCCTTGAAAGTACCACCATACCCCCTTGGTACACAACGTACTATTTTTATCAAAATCGACTGAAGCACCCTGTTAAGTTGAAATTTATAAGCTGTTCATAAAAATGTTCGACTACTACCAGAGCCACGTTCAGAGTCCCCCGTTAATGTCTTGCTCCTCACACTCCTCTTGGCCCTTATGCTTACATTCATGATTTGTTGATGTCTCGCCCGCTGGCTCCTACAAAGCACTCACATCTTCCAATAGAAGGCATCCCGGTATATTCTTGGCGTGAACCCCCCCCCCCAACAAACCAACGCTCCCGAACTCTTTTGCAAAATCTTCGTCAATGAATCAGAACAAATCAAGAAAAAAAACACACTGAATCGCCAATAAAGCTCTCCGGGCGAGGTAACTTTTACACTGATTGTGAATTTATTTTCTGCAGTGCATTTCTAGCCCGAAAACTTCCAATCTTACACAATCTACGTAAGATAACGCAGGTCTCAATCGGACTTTTTAGTAGTTTCTTTAAGCTAATAACAACGAGTACAGCTTTCTGGGAATTGGAAACTGCGTACCCCCTCCGTTTAATGTAAGCTCTGATATGAATTTGGTGTGGAACATGGAGAGGCTCTATAATCTGCCCTTGTATTTTGTTGAATATCATTTGAAATGAAGATAAACTATTCTTCACGTGTCTTGGGCAAAAATACCAAAGCGGCATTTCTCTAAGTAAACTTAAGTCTCGTATACCTGTAAGAACCTATTACGTGTCAAGTGTGCAATAGTCCCGCGTTACGGAAATACAAATATATTGAATTGCCCAGAAGAGCAGATAGAAAATGATATGTGGTGAAAAATGTACTTCATAAGCTATGGAGATGCGGTACGTTATCCCTAATAAAATAGGTACATGGATTATAATAATACGGTATAAATCATGTAACTAATGTTATACACGAGTTAGGTTTAAACTATTAACGGCGATGCAGTCAGGTTGGGGACTCCGATTAAGAAATTCATTGAACTTATTTATAAATTTCATGTTTAATAAATGGTCGTTGTGAACTGATATTTCCCCACCGTTAAAAGGTTAATAGACAGGTATTAATATTATTATAAGGTTTATTAATAACCGATTGACATAAACTGTCAAGACTTAGTCCGGCCTTTTTCGCCACACTCTTTTTCTGTCCACCTCTAGGTGTGGCAAATTGCTGACTCGCGGCAAAGAAAATTCAGAAAGGTATACCGAGAGGATTCCTTGAAATTTCACGATGCAAACGACATTGTGCCTGCGGATAGGCAACCAAAATTGCAGCTGAAATGTTAAGTTTTTGTTAGGACGGTAACCATGCCGTGCACGGTGGCTGTCGTTTCTGAAATCAACTCTTCATTTGAGAGCGCCATTGTTAACAAGTCAGTTTCGTCATGTGTACCGTAGAATCACGTATTTTTGGAAAAGAGTTCGAAATTGTGTTGGCAATGCAGAATTGAATCTATTAAATTTGAACACGAATATTTTACGACAAGTTAGAACGCAAATGCTTCGATAAACTGGTTCGAATTGTTTGAGAACGCAATTTTTTGTGGATCCGGAATTATTTTTCCAGGTAAACATTAAAAACAAAAATTTACCGAAGCGACTCGCCGCTGGAATTCGCAGTTATGGATATGCCGCACTTAATCCCTGACCCATGTCGAAATGCACCCAGCTTCGTTGGAATTGATGAATGTTTGATTTTCCCCCAATTACTCGCAAGTCGATTGCAAGTCTGGTGTACTGACAATTAAAGTAGGTCAGTGGCGCTTATTGATTATTGTAATGTATTCGATTGCGATCAGGCGACTTGAAAGGAAAAGGCGAAGGAGGTGGTAGTGTTCTAAGTTGATGTAGGCTTTGATCGACGGCCTTAACGTCCAGGAAACTACGTTACAGACGATAAGTGTACAGATACTGCTGCCATGCTGTTACGTGAAAATCAATATTTGAACTGAATATTTGGATATTTACGCTGGACTCAAATCATTCCAACCAACGAAAATAATGTAAAGTCCAGTGGAATTTATTATATTCTGAAATTCATTCTCTAAATACAATTTGACATGACACACCAGAGTAGATTAAACTTGAGTCAATATGACTAGCAAGAAGAGCGTTAACAGTACTAGTGAAATTATCCCTAAAGAAATATACTTCGTTTCTCTATCCATCAAAGCAGGACGTCAGTTAAACTGGGTACATGAACGGGAGAGCAAGGAAATCCCAGTTGTTGTAACTATTCGCACAATTCTTAACGCACACTGTACTTATGCGTCTAATGCAAACGAAACATTCGATAAGAATGATCTAAATTTCTGTTTAATGCCTTAGGTCATCTTGAGCTTTAAGGAGAATTATGAATTCAGAATTTCATCCGGACTACATTGCTTCTCCGAAATGCTCTTTCTGAACGTAAATTAACGTTTCCTGTTTGTTGAAGTTACGAAACTGTCTTTCTATGAACCACAAAAAAAAAACTTTTCGTCAGCCGTCAGTTATGATTACTACTTTGGAAGGATCATAGACAATTCTTTTTTTCAATTTCTTGAACCTGTTTCTATTAATATTAGCCTATATTTATTTTATGTATAGAAACGGGCGACACTTGGATACTGGATCCTTTGTGCTTTTCTTGGAATAGATTGCTTACCTTGTTTTCATTTGTTGAATTGATCTTGAATCCGGTATAAATATCCAAATATTGAATTCAGATATCGCTTCTAGCATAGCAGCTAGATAACAGTATGTTTGAAGTTGCTGGTATCTGATAGCATAAGTGTCTAGACGTTGGTGGGCATGGAGCGGTACGTATACCAACTTAGAACAACTTACCACCTCCTTTACCATTTAGTTTCAATTTGGATGATCGCGATAGAATTTATAATAATAATTGATACGTGCCACTTTTAACTAACCTACCTTTAGTACGTCAGGCTTGCAATCTACTCATGAGAAATTGGACAAAAGTCAAATATTCACCAATTTGGACGAAGTTGGATGCGGTTCGACATCGGTCAGCAATAAAGTGCGGCATGCCCATAACCTTGCGAAATCCAGTGGTGAGTCTCTCGGGTCAGTTAGCAATCAGGTTCACGTCAGTGACGCTGTTCACCTGCAAAAATAATGCAGCATCCACGAAGAATCGAGTTCTCCGATTATTTGACCATATCAAGGAAGCAGTTTTCGATCCATTTTACTGTAAAATATTCATGCTTCAATTTATTAGATTCAACGCTGCATTGTTATCACGGTTTGAAACACTTTTCCGGAATCACGTATTATAACAGCATACTTTACGAGATTCCGTTTTTGATAATAACGCTCTGTGACGCCATTTGAGAAAATTATCAAAAATTTGTTGACTCTAAGGACTCGAAACTGTATGAATGCGCGACAAAAATAACTTTCCATGATCATAATCGGATTCTTTGACCTCAAGAGTACTTAAAATACATGCTTTAAAAAGTCAATATTTACCGGAGACATCAAAAACACTGAATTACTTTATGACGCCATTCCGCGATTTTTGGCAGTTAAGGTATTGGTGCGCTTAACGCTGCTATGACGCCTTGGCAGTTGAGTGGTTACTTGTTGAAAGAACAATAAAGAGAAGAATGTGACACGGTCTGGATTTCAAGTTATGTGCTCCTCCATAATGCGATCGTGAATAAGCCGTTAAAAGAAACAAGGTCGTACACACACCTGCGTATAATGGACTGAAAGCTCATTTTAACCGAAACCCTAGATGCACATTTTTCTTCGCGTCTATAGGTTCCGGGGCTTACAATATTCCGTACGGAGTATAATTGATCCAGAAACAAACATCTTTTACGGCAATGGCGTCTGCTGCCTTCAATTCGCTTTTCGCAACTCCGTTTCTCCCCTTTTGGCATCCCTGCGTCTTTTTTTAGTTTATTCGCCGGTTCGCCCATTAACTAAGCGATTTCATTCTTCCGATCCCTCATGCGAAGGTTATGCGTCTCTTCTCAAGTATCTTACGAATGGGGCTGCAAACAGAGAAAGACAAAAAGTCAATTAGTAAATATTGAGCATGAGGTACTTCGCTTAATTGCAACGGAACACGTGTCGGCTTTTACGTGCGATGGATAGACGAGAGCTCGTTCGTATACGTCGTCATACTTGGATGATTCTTCTTTGCCGATTCGCGGTGGATGTGAGAGAGAGGTTCGATAATTATTCCTTATTTTACTCGCGAACGGAGATTCCCTTTGTGTGTTCAACGATTCTGCATAATCGCTGCAGCCACGCCGTGAATACGAAAGAACTATCCTCTTTGTATGTCAAATGCGTTTCTGTACATCGCGTTTATCCGCGCAGCAGCTTCCACCTATCGAATACTTATACTTGCTGTAGAAACCGATGCTCGTCGATATCGAAACCAGAATATAAACGCTTATTTATTTACACAGGCAGATCATATCTGTTCTCTTTCCATACTACGATGAATACAGTGAAGAACGGAGGATCCGATGATTTTCAATATTGATACTACATTACACGTTGCGTAAATTTGATCATACATGTTGATAATCTTCCTTTTCGGCCCTTTTACCATAATCAATCGTCTCTGAAAATGTTCCATACACAATGCCAAAAAATATCCGTAAAGTTCTTGAACCCATCCGATGTCGGTAATTTTTCTTCAGATTAAGATCAAAATTCTTTGTTTGCATGGTTATAGGTATTTGTAAAAAATATCCATCCCAACGTCTCGCTGAATAGTAATTAACAATGAGTATAGAAATTATTTGTTCTGGAGCCAGAGTTGTTTTCCCACAATAAAATACTAGTTCATGTGGACAGGCAGCAATTCGAGAATGCAAACGTTACTTCTTTGTCCTGCACGGTCTCCCGATGTTCAGAGATAGAATTGCCGCTGGATGAGCCTGAAATAGACTGGGCCACATCCTGTCTGCTACCGCCGACGGCATCTTCGCAATTTGAATAGAATGGCCGTATAAATACCCTGCAAATATATACAATTAGGGTTACCCTATCTTGAGGTCGAGATATTCGGATAGGGTGGAGATGCGCCTCCTCCTCTATCTCCTTTTTTTCGATTATTTTCTTTTCTATCTGACGCCACGGCCAAGATTAATGCATTCCCAAATGACCAGACTGGCTCATACATAATCCCCCCAAAAGCTCCCTTGGGACAAAAAGATTCCCCCACGTACGATAAAATGATAACCATTATAAAAAATTCTCCAGTCATTTACGAAAGTAGCAAAGTAACTATCTACAAAAATATCTCATTCATCTACAAAAAATATTCAAATCTAGATGATTGCCAAGTCCATTTAGCGTTTGCCGAGGCGAAAAGTTCGTAAGCAAACAATGAAATTGACATACATTTAATGGATTTCGAGAGGAGAATAGTGAAAAAAAAAGAAACAGTAAAATGGAATCCAAAATTATGAGTTGGTTGTGCTTGACGGCCCAGTAATTAATTCATGCATAATTATGCATAATACAAAATAAGAAAACAAGTGGTTGACTTTATGCTACGCAGTGTTAATTCAAAATTCCATGTTTCATGTTTTATCTTTTACCACTTTTTTTTTTTTTTTTTTTTTAAGTGCTTGAAATACATGTTAATCGCATTATTTGATTTCGAATTCTTCGTCCAAACAAGTGTTAAAATGAACTTCTGAATAGTCCAGATTTAAAAAGACTTTGTAGTTGAATGAAACATTTTTGTAGATAGTTATTTCGGTACTTTCGTAAATGAACGAAAAATGTTTGCAGGTAGTCACAATTTTAATATAGTTAGCAAAGGTTTTTGCACTTGAGGTTCTTTCGGGGTGATATCACTACTTTTTATAAGAAACTTAATTTATTGTTACGCCTGCAATGCGATGCTGGATTATCCACATTGACGTGGTACTCTGGAACTATGAGTAAGTCTTGAAAACGTTTATATTTGTACAACTTGTAGGAAATGTTTGAATACAGATGTAGAAAATGAAATGATAATATGAGTTTCAAGTAGTATTCTTTGAACCTGTTCTTATCAATCTTGATCATTTAATAAATCGTATGAGAGGAATTTTAATACTTACGCCACTGTATCTCAGTACCTAGTAGTTTGGAATAGTTCTATAAAGGTCGAGGATTGTTTATTAAAACATGTTTTATACTTATCAATTCAATTAACATTTGCAACGATTTTTCAGATCTCTTGAAGTATCATTTTATCTGCAGTCGATTGACATAATGCTTCGAGAGATACGGTACTTCTATTTTCTACGATACTAAACGTCAGAACGGTTCCTGCGCATAAACTGTCGTTAAAGAAAATTTTTTTCACACTGAGTGGCCTAATTCGATGTAGTGTTTTGAAGCATATGGTAATATTGAGAATTTTATCCTGCCTTCAGTGATTAAATAGGTTTTCGTCAATCAACAATCCATAAAAAATGAAACTTTTTCTTTAATTGTTGTTCGAACTATCTAATCTTAATACTAAACGTGGCAATTCTTGACATCGAATACAATTTCGTAGACTGTAAATTGTCTGGAGACAAAAAAAAACTTTTCCAATCAAAACATCTAATATGCAGGGATTTTTTTCTTATGAAATAACGCCAATCAAATTTCACAGAGAAATGAATAGCAAAAATCTTATTTTTTAGTGAAAAGTGCTGAATCCTGATGCTAGATATTTGACATAAAAATGAATGTGTACAGATTTCTGATTAAAATTGCCACGTCACAGTACATACGGGAAATGTCTGTAACACAGCCTGCAAGTGAGATTTTTTAAATGTATGCCACGCCTACATTTTCATTGCAGAGTATTTATTTTCTTCCCAGAATACCTAATACCATGGACCAAAGGTTATAGTCTGGAACTTGAGATTCGTCACTTTTTACTAATTCAAGGCGTCTAGCATCAGAGAGTTTCTAAAAGTTTAGAAAATGTCAGGGAACTAACACAATCTAGAGAAATCAGAGAAATGTCAGGGATTTCAAGCCGAATTTTTGGATTTTCGTTTAGAGGGACTGAATCTTCAATCACGTTTCAGCCATACCATTGAAAATTGTACTCTTATTTGAATATAAATAATACACTGACATAATTCACTTGCATTAGAATTTGTAAGAAAAGTTTTCATCGTTAAAAAAAAAAAAAAAACAGACCATTTCTAATGTAATGGTTATTGAAATTTTTTACAAAATCTAAACTATTGAATTGACATTGTTTGATAATTTTTTGCATCAATTTCAATGCAGCTTCCCCTTAATGTTGTAAAACAGGCATCCTACTGCACAAATATATTACAGAAAAAGAGAATGCTGTAGAATAATATATATTATGTCCAATATTTCTTCACATTTTCACTATGGAATAGCAATAAAATATCATTAACATATCTGTAATAAATCAAGGAGCTAAACGATCGATTTATTGATGGAAAAATATCGTTATGATGTTTGACTTGTTAAGTGGAAGACCATATTTTTTCCCTAAACAACATCACGACGATGCTCAACATTTCACTATGAGCTCGAATTACGAAAATTATCTTCATGTATTGTCCTTCAACTTTTACGATTAATTTTTAGGACGTGTCAAGAAATGTAAGTGAGAAAACAATTTGTAAATCGCTATGAAAAGAGCTTTTTTATTGGAACCGAAATGTCAGGATATTTTGATTTTAATTTTCTTCGACCGCCAACACCAAAATTATTCACATTATCATAGAAACGGTCAACCGAATTTCTACCTCCTTCATTCACTGACAACTCGTGTAGACATCAATGGGCCGTACATGGTCTGAGGGAATAAAGAAGAATAAAACTTTCATGTGTTAAAGCATAAACCATTTCTTGGTCTCCAGGGATAGTGGTGGACCCCTCGCATCATCTGTTGACCAGAGATAGCCTCTGCTGTCATCCTCTCTAAGAGGAGCTGAACATTACCTCTATTGTTCGGGTAAAGTAACGGCTAGACTCCGTTATCACATCGACACCCGGCGGATCTGGTGAACTAAAATATCTGTAGTTATAATGGCACCACTCCTTGGTCTGCTTGACAATACTAATATTATAATAGAGAAAGCAGCTAACTTGGGGATCTTACTTTCTCTATGAATATCGAATTACTTTTCGTCAAAAATACGGCCCTTGACGCCAAAAATGACCCAAGTATTGAAATCAGTCACAAACGTGACGAATTCAATTGTAGACTTGATTTTATTCGAAATCAGCCACAAACACGACGAATTCGATTGTAGACTTGATTTTATCGTTACTAAATAAAGGTCGAGCTTCGTAGTATAGGTAGAACATGAACACACCGCCACTTTCGTCTTGCACTTACAGTAGAACCCCGATTATCCGAACCACAACCGCTTTAACCGAACCCTCTATTATGCAAGCCTTAACTTGTTTTTCTTTTTTGTGTTTATGGTGTCCGGTAAAAAACTCCGTAACAACTCTTGAATATTTCGCAGCCCTGAACACTGTGTCACCCAACATTACTATTCAATTATCAGAATTTTCGACCATCCGAACTACGCCCGGTCCCAATTGGCTCGGATAATCGAGGCTCTACTGTATTATAACCACTGTGAAATTTTAGAGGCAGTCTTCTCTTTTCACGATCTTAGGTCAGGCATTTCCTTAATCCTCAGTTTCCTTTGGGATAAGAGTGGTAGCAAAGGCTCCAGTTTAATGATGACGCATTTATATCCATTCATAGCATTTGATATTCAAAGTGCTTCCCACGGTATTAAAATTATCCATAGAAGTACTTCGATAAAAATGCTTGCTTGTTTGAGTAGAGATAGGTTGAATCTTCCAGAGATATTTGACTTTAATATCTCACACAATCCAAAGAGACAAAGAGCGACGGTAGGTAGCTTTAGGTAGTAGGTTACACGCCTATGGGAATCTGAAGACTTATCAATGGAAACTTCAACCAAGTGTGCATCATGTCTAGAAGGAGATCGATTAACCGCTGAGTGCCTACTTATTGGGGATCGATTGCACGACTTGAAGCCAAAAGCTTATCCAGCGGACTTGAAGACTTCTTCTCTACCCCGTGTTTTCGCACCCCTTACCCTGACACCCCCGCGACTGAATCTTATGATAACGACTTGATTACGCTATCTACGGTGCTAGGCTGTCCTCGCACCTCATCCGCAAAATTATTTCCCTCATGATTATTGGATTACTTGTTAGTTGCATGAACGACTTGTATACTGAGAGAATCTTGGGAGTCACGCAGTTTTTTACACCCCTCTCGACGTGATGTGATCTACTTCGTTTTCGCACATCCCCCCCTCCTCAACCCTCTTTCTTACAATTGAAAGTTTCTCAATAATATGACGGATAAGATTAATTTTCCGAGCATAAGAACAAATAAATACGCATGAAAAAGGGCGTGACATGTCACTGCAAGTGTATCTACTCCCAGTATTGGGCTGAATCTCCATAAATTGTTGATTCATCAACATTCTCAGATCTACTGCTTTTGTCGGTTTTACCGTATTTACCGTATCTACCTCAAACTCAGAGGAATCATCCCCCCATCTCCCGGGTATTTTAGCTATTTCTAATTATATAAAAATATCGGTGGAAATTTCCTTAAAGATGGCCCTTGGATATTGTAACTCATAAAGTGCGTGTCCTATTCTCGCTACGAATCCTCTGTGTCCTACATTTCATAGAAGGGGAGGGCAATCAATTGTAGGGAACCTTAACGTGAGTTAACAGAGTAATCTTGACGTTGCTGATGGATCGAACCAGACATGATCACCGGAAAAATTGTAACTGTACAGTTGAGAAATTGATCAAGCATCAATTTAGAATCACATAATCACCAAGAAACGAACGCAAAGCCGAAAATGGTAGGTGTGCTCAATTTTGTATCCGACTATAGTGTTTTTCACGATCCATGTGATCTAGAATCCACAACCACAGGCAACATGTCGATCGGAAAATTCTTATCTGCAACCTTTCGATGAAACTTGGACAGTACCGCCTGCACTTCTTATCACGGAAACCGACATACTTCGTTATGTTGCAGGCCTGTGTACAACATCAAGTCACAGGTACCAACGCGTACGAAGAGGTCGTCAATTGCTCTATTAGCTCAGCGATTGATGGAACAAACACCCTCGTGATTCTCTGCAGGTGTTTTTCCCCCAAGACACTTCGGACACGTCGGAGAGTCAGGTTGTGGCAATGCGTGACAATGTCAATATTTGCCTCGTTCCATCAGTCTAAAGTACCGGAAAGGTGCAAGGCACCTGGGCTTATTGGAAAGGTTGCAATTTCATCAAAACCCATTGTCTATTGATGTAGGCAAATTCTTTCCACCTTATCGTAATTATGGTGTAAGGGTTTTCGGTGTGGGAGGTCAATTGTAGGACGACAATTTTTGTCTACGTTATGGCGTTTTTCAAGTAGTTATTAGGTTATAAATTTCCTCTTTTAGCTGCTTATTCTTTATCCCTCCCTTGTTCGGCAGTCCATAACATGCTCGTTTGAAACAATCTCGGAATTTCTGCTGTCATTATAATTACTTCCAAAATTGACACAATGGTCTAACAAGACCCAGAGAAATACAGATTTCGCTGTGCTTCGATTTGGTAAAGAAAATTAGTAATTCTTGGTACGTCATTCTACTTTTAAGGTCACGTATATTATAATAGTAAGTATCTTAATATTTGTTATGCTATGACTTTGATTTAACCTCTTGGGTTGATGCAACCATTAATAAATGCTTAACTTCTGAAAGAGCCCCCCCCCCCAAAAAAAAAGAGCAAAACTTCTGCTCCTATAATTGAGTTTTGATCCGAGAAAACCTCACACGATATTTACTAACGTATCCATCCTCTTACACAATCAGCGAGAAATCATTCACACGAGTTCCAAATTTTGTATCACATTCAATTATCCTGTAAAGAAAACGGAGAGCTAAGGAACACGTACGGAGAGATAAATCAAGCACTGAAACCAGCTTTTCACTGGTACATAATTATGACTGTACAGTATCTAGGATGGAAAGCTACGAGTCATTGTTGATATTAAGGAATAATGGAAAGAATCAGGCTGTTTTGTCCATAAACATGTTGGATTTAAAAAACAAAAAAAAAAAAAAAAAAAATCTATAATCATCGCAACACGATTCGAAACAATACAAGTAAATTTTTCGAACCGAAACTAGTATGATCACTTGGATATAAATTCATCCCGATTTTATGTTAGCTGATTCCAAACTGTCCTCTCCGTATGCCTCACAAAGTTCAATTTTAGTGAAATCATATAAAGATCCTCAAATGCTAGGAATATTTCAAACTGACTTCTTGCGAGATTGAGTAGTAGCTCACTATTTTTCTGATCACTTTAGGGTGTAATGAAAAGTAAGTATGACTTCTTATCGGAAGTTCTAAGGGACTTTTAGGATGTCACCGAGTGCACGAAGTCTGTCGCGAAATGTTTTATCTGGTCCGGAAACGAGCATTGTTGGACTAAAGAACTAGGTTCATCAATCTGGACGTGTAGGATTACTTCTGGCAGAGTCAGAGCTCGAGCAGCTTTACAGGAATCAGAAGTTACGTCGCTCGTACTTCTCGTTCTTATCCAAGGATGAGGATCGGGATCACGTCGCGGGTCTTCTTCCTTGGCGGGCTGCACTTACCGCCACGTGGCGATCTTCTCCTTGTCGCTTTGCTTCGCGTTGCGTCCTTGAGGAAATGCCGCTTCGAGATGATCCTGAAGATCCACAGATCATCCCGAAGGAGGTACGTGCCCCGGGTGGCCAGGTGTACATGTCCAATCTTCCTTGCCGCCGGGGCGCCGGGTTACCTTGTATTGTGTGTAGGTCTATAACATGTAGGTGTGCTTTACGAGTCTACCCGATTTCCACTATTTACAACCACTACATGACCCGATCGATGCTGCAACTACTACATTTACGGATTGTACCCGATTTCGCGATCGTTGCACGCATATCCCCCGGAGTTGACCGATCTCTGCATCGATCCGTCGCATTTCTGTCTTATCACAGCGACCCACGCAAATTAGAAGACAATGAAAATTGTTACTATCGGGTCTTGGAATTGATAGTTCTGATCTTTCAGCTAGATAGATATTTTTCTTCTTTGTTTTTTATTTTATTCTGAGGTTGGCGCTACACTGTAAAATCATGCAATTATGGTATATTTTTCCTTTCACTGTTTTGGTCCTACGTATGGTTACACCCTGGGTCGATATTTCTTAACTTGCCCAACATGCAGGTAAGCTTACAAAATTGATAACTTATAACGTGAAAAAACGAGCTGAATACGACAATGCTGGCATTTTATTGGCCATTTGATAGATGGGCACTAGGGTGGTAAAAACAATGAACGATTTTGTTTTTCAAAGTCACACGTTTAATAGTTGCTGGAATAGGAAGTAACCACGGTCGTGTATATATTTCGTATACCCCACAGTGTTCCTCTATTCGAGATGAAAGTTTTTTAGAGCAAAATGACCAAATATGGTTCCCCTCAAATTACCCACAGAATCATATAAATTATTTACAAGTCGTTTGAATTTTTCGTCCCGACCTTGCTGGGTGGTTTGAAATGGAACCAGCCAATAGTTTGTGATAAGTTTAGTATTTTCCCCGTTAATTTCGAAGAAAGCGAATTTCTACATAATTTCAACTCTAACCTTGAATAACTTTTGAAAGAGTTGAATTTACAAAAAATTATATCAGACCTTTTTTGTACAGCATTGAATTCCCCATAAAAATATGTATCAGACATTTATGTACATTGCCTCGTTACTGAGCTACAAATTTCAGAAATAACTAAAATTATTGTCGCGTGTTAATCAAATGGATAATGGAAAATTACGGCCAGGCACCACTAAATATTAACATTGAGGGCTCAAATTACAACAGGCGTCTTATTTCCTCTTGCTATAACTATTAAACGTGTGACTTCGAAAAAATGAAAATTGTCGATTTTCTGGAACCACCTCAATGGACTGTAATTGATAGCGATGCCAGCTTTCGTGTGTCTTAATTCCGCCCACACGTCTTCAAAGAATGAAGAATGCTGGCCAACTCGCCGACGGGCAGTAAAAAGGAAGCCGAAAATAACTTGCTTCCTCGAGGCTTTTCGTTCAAGGATGGACAGCCCTTTTCTCGAGGACCGACAGCTGGGCTCCGAGCGAGAAGCTTGGTGGCATATGAATTTGCATATATCTACCTATCGTAAGTTTGTCCAAACGACAGACAGGCAGATATAGTCGGATGCAATAGCGTTGGTGCTTACTGTTGGACGGACCAAGTAATGCTCGGGCGATGGGAATTGAAACCATAATGATAGAGGGCACGGTATCAGATATGCGTTTGCCGCTATGTTGTAACAGCTGTCACGTAGGTAATTATTTGTAAGAAATTGACTTCATATGGGAGGTCTATGTTGGTACCCTGAAACTTGTCAGTCTTATCGATAGAGGTTAAATTTATAGGCCCGTGATGTAAAATTCTGAACAAGTTTTTTCAATGTTGGATTCGTTTTGTTGACAGGTAAGAAGCTTAACTTAAAAAGTCTGCGGTTACACCCCTGCTGCGTAGTCGCCATCTTGAAAAACGTGTTTTACATCGCATCTCGAAAACGGCTGACTTTAGGATAAAAAACATACAGACCTTTTTTACACATAATTAAATTCCCCTTTTAATTCAACTTACCGTTTTTCAATTACAGCTTCTTTAATGTCGCGTATTTTCTTTTCCCTTGAAACTCCCTTGAAAGTCGATGCACTGATAAAATTCGTATTATCTGTTTTATTTGTCATCAAATTTCCGACAGATTTTCTATTTAACTTATTTTTACAGACTAATATGTCAGAAGTTATTAACCGTTAAATATGGCGCTATCCGAATGAATGCATGAAAATAGATAAAGGAACAAAAATATTACTAATTTTTAATTAAGTTGCTTACCTGCGTAAAGAAAAACGCAGTCTCATTATCGGAGCTATTTTTATCATTGACTATTAATAAATTTCGAGTATTTTTTTAATTTATAAAAAAATTAATATCATTGTAGTTTATCAACTGGACTATAAAATATTCTTCACTCACTATCGATGCGGAAGATGCTATCATAGTTCGGAGGACTGTACCTTGTACCTGGCAAATCTTTTTAGTGGGTACCCTAAATATTTGCCTGTCGAAATTAACGATTATCTTATACACTACGAACAACTATTCTGTCTTCCTTTTTTCCAATACAGCCATGCCATTCCGAAGTTGTTATTTTTCAAAAACGATACGTGCAGTTTTTCTCAATATCTTATCAACTTCAACAGTTTTCAACGATGCCAAAGATAATCAAAATCAATATTCTCGTATTCATGAATGCCAATGTAACGAGTGGAACAGTCATTTCATCATTCAGAGTGATAGTTTTTTCAGGGTCGAGTTAATAATTTCTCAAAAACAACGAAGAGAAACTGTGGAATAGGATAGGGAAATGCGATAGGAGTGAAACGTTGTAATAGGGTAGGAGTATGCAACAGAAGAGGAACTATTGAAGGATGTGGAGTATGGTGGAGTAAAAAAAGATGGGATTACAAATAATCGTGACTTATTGTTAGTCATTACATCTTTACTCAAAGTCCTCCGATCCGTAATATATACGCTGGATATTTTTGTTTATCTGGAAAAATCAATTCTTACCTTTCATAACTTGGTCGTTAGAAACGAGAAACAATTTCAGTTGGCAACAAAACTCTTTTCACATTTCTTATACTTACGTTTAGCGAAATTTGATTGAAACAGCATGTTTGTACATCGAGTAGTAAAAATTAAATTGTATACCTGAGTATATTATATAACGCGTACATGGCACATGGTCGTGTGTAAGTGTGTAAACATAAGTAATAAACACCTGATACCAGATACAAATTATGCACTGGAGCAAATTTGAAAAATGAATTCAACGCGTAGATCGTAGCACCGGAGAAGGTAGAACGCGCATCAGGCATGGAACGTCTAAAGTAATGTATTCATAATTAAACAGCCATCAGAGTGAGACGTGGTAGGGCTCGCGCTTTATAATCAGGGCATTTCTATTCGTAGCGGCACGCGTATATATATGAGGTATTCCATGCCAACTGAGAGGACATTTTCCCTGACGCCCGCCAATTTGCTTCATTATTTTTTATATGATTCTACAACCTAAAAAAAGCACTCGCCATTTTTTTTCAGATTTTTCGTTCCAACCATTCTTTTTTAAAAAATTTTACAAACCCTTTTATGGTCCTGAAAAAAATGCGATTTTTTATTTTTTTTTTACAAAAATTCACATAATTTCTAGGTCCGAAAACAAAAATTTTGAGCCAAAGTTCAGAGTGGAGAATTGATTTTTTGTATTTTTTAAATATTTTTTTAGAGGAATAATTTTCATTTTGTACGTATACAAAACATGTGTTATGTTTGTAACATTTTTTAAAAAAGAACGGTTGGAACGAAAAATCGGAAAAAAATGCTGAGTGTTTTTTTTACGTTGTAGAATCATATAAAAAATAATGAAGCAAATTTGCAATTTGTGTACATACAAAGTAAGACAAATTATTCCTCTAAAAAATTATTTAAAAAATTTAAAAAATCAATTCTCCATTCTGAACTAAGGCTCAAAATTTTTGTTCTGGGACCCAGAAATTATGTGAACTTTTGTAAAAAAATGAAAAAGGCGTTTTTTTTTAGGACCATAAAAGGGTTTGTAACATTTTTTAAAAAAGAATGGTTGGAACGAAAAATCCTTAAAAAATGGTGAGTCCTTTTTTTAGGTTGTAGAATCATATGAAAAATAATGAAGCAAATTGGCGGACATCAGGGAAAATGTCCTCTCAGTTGGCATGGAATACCTCATATACAGCTATAGCGTACATCTCTTTATGCGCGCGCTTGCCTATGCAAATAATCACTATCCTCCCCCGTATTATCATTCAATTAACCACCGCATCTATTCCTTTCCTCTGTTTTCTCTCTTTTTTCCACTCTCGCCACTTTTCCTAGTGACAAGAAATTGACCAAGTGGTTCAGTTTGCTGACGTCGATGAGGAGGCCAGCGTAAGAACTACTTTGTCATATACATAACTCAAAAAGTACATCACCGATAAAGTACAAAATTTGTTCAGTCCTAAGCTAAGAAAAACTGCGTCGGTTGAAACAAAAACTTATCAAAATCCTTCGATCTATTCTCCAGGTAGCATTATTTATTGTATTTTCATGTTAATCAAATAACTTGAATATTACTGGACTGATCGCATGGAAAATTTAATTAGTTGTGAGTTGAGAAAAGCCTCGTTTAAACGTCGAGATCTAGTGAAAACTCAACTTGTTATTTTCAGAATGATCATAATAGTCTCCCCTTCTCTCTTTTACCTTGGGGGAAAAAAAAAAAAAAAAACAGAAATTAAAAACCCATCCTTCCTGCGTCTTGCTCCTTTCATTGAAACAATGTGAAGTACAATCAGCAAGCATACAAACCGAGATAATTTACGCGATAAAGCGCATTATCTCGCGTGCAGGGATATCAACTCTTACCTACTCCGTTTTACATCTACCGAGCTTATGCACCGTGGAATAAAATATTTTCCTCAGATTTCATCGTATTTCAGACTTTGCAGAGACACGTTTGCAACGCAGGAGAGGTAAGAATACGAATTATGGAACGACTCGATAAGCAGTGCTGCCGTAGCAATGCAGCAGAGGGTTGCGAGCAAGTCAAGGCTTGTGTCTCACGCGTGCAATGTGTGCACACACGGCACGGCTCTCACGCATGCGCACGTTCCGCGATAATTATACACGTGGTTAAAAACGAAGGATGTTGACCCCCTCGGATTACGTAATCCTTATAAGTGAGCCGAAGCGTAGTTTAATTGATTTTTATTCCTATTTATTTGGAAGAAATTGATGTACCGGTACATCGTAAATCGTTAGTCTTTATTATGCGTAATATAGCGGACTCGTATCGCGTGCAAAGAATATTACACATGTATGCGTAGTTGCGCGATCGATAATTTATATCCGTTGTACACACATGTACTTTTTGAAACAGATATGCAAACCAGAAATTCATCGCTCGATTTTCGTGTAACCATCTTGACGATACGTATCGTGAATTCCAAATTCTCGTATCGTTTATCGCTCATAATGGAAGCTCGATTCAAAATTTTACCCTAATGATGTGCGATACGTTAATATAAAAAGCAATTTATTTTTGGTGAATTCGGAAAGATTATTTTTGTCTATTCGAACTTTTTTTATTCTACATTTATAGACTCAGGTTGAATAATTAAATTGATGAATAATGAATGATTGAATAAATCAAAAAAATTCTTCCCTCATCGTGGACCGATTAAATTTGACAAGAAAAAACAACTAACGATAAGTATGCCAGAGTGACAAGAACGTTGCAATTTTATTTTCACCAATTACAAATGAACGACGACAATTTTTGAGACTTGAAAATCTTACAATAAATCGTTGAAAACCTGTAAGAAAATCAATTTATGTAATCGGATGTAAATCATAAAATGCAGTTTATACTTTCGACTCAAGTTTAAATGTATTATAGGTGTTATTTTTTCTATTTGCGTGGGGTCCCAAGTTCAAGTCGTTCTTTGTTAGAGAAGCAATATCAATTGCTGAGAAACTGGTAAAATACACGGATTTAGTGAGGTCATAATTATTTTCTAAAAATAAATCTATACCTCATACGGGTCACGTTGATGATAATTAATTAAATGCAGAAACTAACTGGTCACCATTTTTCAGCGAAGCTACTCGGTTATTTAATAAGGTTTAAAGTCAACAATTTGTCCGATTGTAATTTCACTAGGATCTTCATAATTTCAGAAATGGACCTTTGTCGGCTTATGAAGGGCGGAAGTTTTATTTAAAAACTCATCGAATGCTTTGATTATAGTCGAAAATATTTGGATACGCCAAAAAAAAAAGAAGAAAAAAAAATGCCGATAAGTAACTTTGTCATTTAAGGAATGTATCCAAAATTCAGTTTTCAAAAACGCTAATAATTTAAATAAGCATCTTTAGAAGTCCGGCACTTCTGATTCCTTCGCACCATTGACGTGTACCTTGACATTGTAAAAAATGAATACTGTAAAAAAATGAGTATATAAGAATAATAATAACAGAACCTGTTCGCCAATCACACGGAAGTGCCGAAGAAACAAAATCTCAACACTTTTCATTATTGTCTTACAGATGCAAGGCAAAGACGAGCCATGTGCGTGGTTGTACATGTTATTCAGCCGTCCTTCCATTTCTCTTTCCTCATTTTCCACTTGCCTATTTCGCACCATACCTTATACGATCAGGAAACGTCGGTGCGGACGCGTCAGTCTTCACTGGGTCAATAGTTGTACGTATGTATGACACCGATTCGACACGGGGTGGTGTTAAAATTTGATACGGACGGCGTGCCGGCGGGCAGTAGAAACGTGAAAATATTATTATTCGAATATATTCGTACAGCCAGTGTTGCGCATGCGTAATCGAACGGCGCGTTTCGTTGCGCTGCGCCTCGGTGCGCGTATCGGTGCGCGTTTAATATGCGCGGGCGTCGAGTCTCGTGCGTGATCCGAGCCAAGTTCTCACGACGAAAGTAGCAGACGACCACCGCTTGCCTCCAGGACTTGGCTGCCCTGCGCTATCCGGCAGTGGCCAACCACTGAGCAACGGTACACGTATGGCCGTTTAGGAATTTACCAATGTCTTTAAAACCGGAGTAAAGACCTATGGATTACAGATTCAGACGTCGATCAACTTCCTTGCTAATGGGACATTCGGGGAAAAAAGCGGTTTTCCCCGTATTACGATGGACGGATGAAGGAGGATGATTCTTTGGTTTGACCGCAAAAATTTCCTGACTGTAACTGAAACCGTAAAAATTTTTGTCACGACGTAAAATAAACATTCTACACGGCTGTTGTGCAGTTTTGCTAAACTTGAAAATACTCGAAAAGGAAGGGAATATTAATCCACGTAGAAAAAAATTAATATCAATATTTCCAAAACAAACTGTAAACTCGACTATTATACAGAACGGTCTTAATTAGCACAAGTAAATATTTTAGAAACTGAGAGACCTGACAAAATGTGTCACGCAATGTTACTGAGATGACGAAATCAAAGTGCGCAGAGATAAAGGTAAAAAAGAAACTCGATTAACAAATTCTAAGAAATTGGGATAGAAAAGGTGAGGCTAAAAATATCACAAAAAAGTTTTTAAAACAAAAATTTATTTTCTGTGTCCTTGGATTTTTCTGGGATTTCGCTATCAGCTACTGATATCCAAAATAAGTGTTCCCTATCAAAAATCGGGCACTATTTGCAAAATTTGAAAACGGCACACTCCAAAAGTAGACTCACATTTCTTTTCGTTTCTGCGATATTCGCCTGGGGCATGATAGTAGATATTGCATTACTTTTTTTTAACGCGAAATATATCCATTAAGCATTAAATTTTTAATTTCTAATGAAAAATAATCCCCATTAACCATTATATTTAAACTTTTAATGGGAAATAATTTCCATTTCCCGTTAAATTTTAATTATGAATGAAACTTATTCACATTACGGAATAAAAACTGAATTGTTAATGCGTTACTCTTCCATTAAAAATTTCACAACCCTGGCCTAGGGCTGTTTAAAGCGACGACCCTGTATCTCAAGTAACGTAACGATCTGACGAAGGAATGGTGATTCGTATCAATGTATTTCTATCAATCAATTTTTTCTAATTATCTCGCTGAATATTTTACAGAACTCCCACGGTATAAAATTGATTCATAAATTTACAAAGTCATTCCTCGCAATTGAAAAAATATATACATTCAATTTACAATAATTTAGAGAAAATATGTTTGAAAGCTTTTGGTGAATCGTTTGTGTGGAAAACAGTAAAAAGATCCTAATTTCAAGTCCTTTTAAAGTTGAGAAAATAGGTGACTTTTCTTTCCAGATATTTGTGGCTATCCAAAATTGATCCCCACAATAAAAGAAATTAACGTTTTTTTAGTAAAATGTACCAAATATATCTAATTCTCATACAACGTTTGAGTCTTCTAGCGGTTCAAATCTTATGCGATACTATTTATTGTGCCGATTCGTGTAGTTAATATTCTGGTCCAGTTGAAAAGAGATAAAGTAACGTTGCATGTTGCCAGTACTAGAAAATAAATTGCTAAACTCTTTTTATGATCCTATTAATAATAATTTTGCATATTTATTTCATTTATTCGTTTTTGTGCGTACATGAAAATCAGTATAGTACAAAATTGAATGTAAATTACTTTATGATATGTAAGTATCCGAAATGATGAGGAATTTTTTGATGTTGGTAATGAGACCGAGCACGTTTCCGAGAATGGCTGGTATGCATGTACAAAATTTAAAGTTCATGGAAACGTTCCTCGATGAGTTTCATCGCATTCGGATACCTAATGCAAACCAGTTTTCGCCAAATTACCTCGGAATTCTGAAGCACAAGATCTTGTTCCCAACCATAGCATCAATAATTTTTATTCGAGAAAATCAATTCACCAAACGGGTTGGTAAAAAATCATTAACCGACAAAAAATACTACTGAAATTCGCCGTAATCTTTTAGAGAACGTCAGCAGCATTTTTTTGATAATTAATTATTCTTTACTAGCCCGTTTGGTGAATTAATTTTCGTTCTCGAGTAAAAATTATTGGTACTTTAGCCGGAGGCATCTTCTGGTATGTTCGGATCGAATTTTTATTTGCAACCGACCGAGTTATTATCACGGCAAACTTACTTTACGGATAATAAAGCTTCTTAGATGCGCAGACCGTTGATGAACGAGTTGCTCTGTTTATACCCATGTCCGAAAATCGGTTAAACAAATGCATTTGGAGTTTGTGAAACAGTTATAGCGCCAGTCGGATGTCCAAAGATCGTTATAATTATACGATAATCACGGTGAGATTCTTCGACACCGTCCAACTCTTTACCTAAGCTTCTCACGATCAGATTAATTCGCATATGATATTTCGCGATGCGTCTTGGCATAATTAAACTGACGTACCCAGATATATTTCCGAAGTAATAAAACTGGCGATAAGGATCTCGATCTCAAAACTCGGAGACTGCTGAGCATTGGCCGGGGTCATTGACCCGCTGAACTGTGTTACGAATTTAAATAGTCAACCAATTTCCATTCGAAACCAGTAAAAGAAACCAAAAATATACGGAATAAAAATAAAAAGTGACGGAAAGAAAGAATGGTGAGAGAAACAAAACGTGAAGATATAAGAAAGTAAACCAAAGAGAATATATCTCGTGATTTTATCACAGCATTAATCCTTCAAACTTCATACGTACGTCATTACTTATACTTTCGTAAGGTCCATCCATTATTATGTCTTCAAATAGACTCGCTGCACCGATAAACATTCACACATACGTACGTAAGTTGATGTGACACGTGTACATAAGCTTAAATATGAATACGTTGCATGCCGATAGAATACTAAAGCTTAGTCCGCATTCATTCATGAATCTCTTGGCTCTGTCTATGACCGAGAGGCTGAACAGGCAAAACGTCATATGTTTGGTAGCAATGGGCTCGATCGACATGGGAGTGTAAACAAATTACTCCTTTCTCTGCTGTTTGCAAGGCAAATTATAATTCCTATTTGGAGCACACGCAAATGATAATTGTTTCCGAGTAGTTAAGCGAAAATAACGATTCCCACACGCGTGTGGTTCCAGAATTGAATCCCTCCGACAATGACTCAATTCTCCCGCAGGAAAAAATCGCCGCACTCGAAAAATTCCCACTGGCATAATCCCCGGCATCACAAAATTTCCCCGGACATTAATTTTAATCTAGTCGTTTATTTTAAATTTTACAAGTTTTTCCATGTATGCTGGGTATATTTATTTATGCTAATTTATTTGTTATTCATTACCCCGGAGATTTTAGCCAGGGAGAACCGTCCGAGAGATTTTATTCAGAGAGATTTTAGCGGAAAGGAAATTTAGTTCACGGAAATATAGATCGGGTACCGTTTGGTTTGGGATTGCTTAAATTTATGATGCAACATAATTTCGAGACACCTACCAATTCTCATGGCTTACGTCTGACCGTAATTAGTTGGTCAACCTGGCAAGCAGAGGGAAAATTCAGCGGAAATTAGCTAAATCTGCCACTGGAACCACATGATTTTGAGTGTGCACGGTTAGATGTTCAGTTTCCTGATACCGCCACGGTATATTCCGATTTTGGCCTCTTTTTATATTCTAACCCATCGTCAAGCATGTCTGACATTTGCCACTGGCTGCAAGCACTTCTTATGCTGTTTGCGTTCAAACAGCAATTGAAATTGCTATAGATTCCACGCATGCCTCGCTCAGTCGTACAGTCAATATTCGAGGCACCGCTGCTTCGGCAAATGCCATCGTCGAAGACTTATCTAATAATCGTCCATGCGAATTCCGGCCTGAATTCAAACGAAGGTCACTCGTTGGCTATTTTTCGTGTGTTCTTACGGTTCGAAGCGAATCCAAATCCGGGTTATTACTGTTATGAGCTGGGTTGGCTGAAGACCAAACCACTCGATGCGTATAACGCTTAGTTGAGACTAAATTTTCCGGATATATTATTTGAATTTGTTGACACCGTTCCCCCCTTAATTAAACTGGCTTTGATGTAAAAATGGTCACTTACCTTTGTTGTTAGCAGTTGATTTTCGGGCTCTGTGGGGCGGCTCTGCGTGCTCGGCGAGGAGGTATACGGTATTAAATGACTGGTTTACACTCGATATGGGTTTAATTACAATTATACGTTTATTCGATAAAAAATGAGGTTAGTTATGTACTATGGTAGAAAGGAAGTTTGTGTTTGAGTAAAATAACGCGGAGTTCGCTCAGCGCTTGACGTGATTGGATTTTGTAATGAAAACTGAGAGAAAGACTTCTTCTTAAAAGCTGACTGACTACTGCTCAACTACCGTTTTTTGACTACCCATTGACTACTCATTGACTACTCTCTTTTAAAAGATTCGGGTGGTCTTGTCTGAACTACTTCCTGATTGGTTACCAGTATCCTTAAGGGATGCTGGACCAATCAGGAGGGCCTGATAAAATTTTGAGTTTTTCTATTCGTCAAGACTACCCCCGCCCATCGGGTACGGTGTAGCATGAGACTTTATCATTAACTATCCCGCCTTTACCACACGTGCGGGTAGGAATTTCCGTTTTATGTTTGTATATAATAAAGATATCCTTATTTTAATGTTCGGGCCAATATTGCCCAGACAGACACTTGAGATAGACCCGTACGGATCTATCCGTTGCACGTGTTCATTTCCAGAAGTTATAAAAAGGTGATAAAGAGAGCCGTATGCATGCAATGCATACGGAGACGCAAAAATAAAAGTAAAAGATAAAAATATAAAATATAAATGTATTAAATTAAGAGGTAATAAAAAAGATAAAACTAGTGGGTAGGGGCAGAGGAGATCGAGGATGTAACACCTCCCCCCTCCGTTTCAAATGTTAAACGTGTGTTTAACATTTGACGTTCACGTAGATGATCTTCAAGCACACTGGTGGGAATAACTTTTATTGCTTGCGAATGAGGTACGACCGGTGGGTTTTCCATGTCTTGTTCCTTTGTCGAAGTTTCTTCGTTGTTCTTGTTGTGCGATTGGGGTTTTCCCAAATGCGTTAGCAGGGTCGTTAATGAACTGAGTAGTGCCCCCAGCAAAAGTATGCTCCAGCCATAAATGGTGTGCAGGGTATATCCATGGATTCCGACGTTGATTATAGTTTTTATTAATTGAATTATGAAATAAACTCCTATTACTCCAGAACTAGCGGTACCCAACATCATGAACCCGTTCCATATTTTTCGGGATGTAGATTCTGCGATTTTGTTCAAAGAATTTTCGTCCAGTAGGCCGGATAAAGAGATTTTCGTATCAGATACAGAATGTCCAGTTGCACCCCTTGCAACTGCGTTTAGAACGGCTGGTTTCTCGATCGGGAACATCACTCTGTCGCGGTAGCTTTCTAAGTCCTCTTCCGTGTAGATTCCACTGACAGAGAGAGGTGGCGGTTTGGTATACTGCCAAGATAATCTGGTCATCGGTGTAAGTTTCTTCGGTGCTTCTATGATAACCTTGGGTAGCGGTGAAAATGTAATCCATGTTCCATCGATATTGAATGTACTTGGTTGCAATTCGCTGCATTCTCGTTCACTTGATTTTCTCACTATAATACGTGATTTCGGCGTTAAAAAGAGCGACTGATTTTGAAACGTTATTGGAATTTCTTGATGACATGTCTCTGATTTCCTGACGGTTACTGTCACAGGTACACATTTGATTAGTTGCACAACTTCTCCTGCTCGTATAGCCATGTAACCTGGTCCCTTCATGACGTTGTATGCGAATTCATCTGGTGTGTGAATTGCAAGTGTAAGGGTGTTGCGTAAAACTTGTTCTTCCAGGGTACATTTTTGTTTAATAAGATCCTTATAAACTTGAGTTATTTGTTTACTAAGGTGTTTTTCCAAATATACGATTTTTGAGTTCATGTATGAAAGGATGTCAACATTCTCGGCGTCAATTTTACTTTCAGCTTTAATTGGGTTTGCAGGGTCAATTTCCACAATGAATAATTTGGGATGTTCTGTTCGTGAGATTTTATAACCGCAGATTTTGAATTCGGTGGTCTTCATTAAGGCAAAAGTCGTCTTTTCACTTGAGTAAGTGTAAACATCTGGTGTAAATCCTTCTTCTTGGGGTTCCCTAATTTTCGTCGCTGGTCCGGTATACAAGGCATTATAACGATAAAGTTTACAATCGTTCGACGGCGAGTTTGTCCAATAGGCATACGATCCATCATTCCCAAAGCAATCAGTATTAGACAACGTACACCTGGTCCCATCCTTCAAAAAGAGCTTATTTTCATCGAATTTGACCGTCGCTGAATATTTTTCGACTGTTACTTTTGCTATCCCCTGAGCGATGACATCTTCCCATTGACCATAGCCATCGTCGTAACTAGCGCCAACACAGCTTCCGGTGTCGGTTATTTTTCCCGCGAAAATTGCGTCTCGGATGTTGGTTCTATTTTGAAGAAGTCCCGATAAGACGACGTTATTTCCCAGTCTTATGATTCCGAAATTATAAAGACCCATACATGCTTCTCTGTTAACTTCGTGTATGTAAACGCGTCGTCCCTTTCTCACCACAGAATTGTGTGAATGCATACCACAATGGTAAACCGTTCTGTCTATCTCAATTTTACATTGAATGATGTCTATGTGATGAAATTCGGCTAATTGAAGTAGTTGGACGTGAATATTTTCAGAACTGGGTTCCCTCTCCGGTATGTCGCATTTTCCGATACTCGCCGTATCGATGATTGATGTGTTTCTTGATGTTCCTCCACAGTCGTATCCCACCAGTGCCCAAGTTACGGCGGGCAACCATAACATGATCATAAGAATGATTTTACTCATTGTTCCCCTTTGCTAGAACAAAGTGTTCCGTTCATTTAATAATGAGGGAATATTTGCTTATATTAATAGTCTTTTCATTATTTGAAATGAAATCGAGTTATACTTATTTACGTTTAAATGTGTGTGTTATAGAATTTATTTATATCTAGTCCTGCGCTTTCATTAGGCTATTTCTATTTAGTTATAATTAGTTATAATAATGAATTATCCTTTTAGCATTTTCAGTTTATTCATATGAACTATTTTAATCTTATTTCCAACTTGAATTTTGACATCTTGGTTCTCTAATAATTCCTGTATCTCATACGGTCCTGAATATTGATTAGAAAATTTCCCTTTTTTTGGTTCTTTTAGAAGAAAAACTAGGTCTCCTTTCACCAAGTTTAACGAATTTAATTTTTTATCATAATAATATTTGGATTTTTCTTTTGAATGTATCAGATTTTCTTTAGCCTGATTTTGAATATTTTTAATCTTGGTGAAAAGTTCGATTAGGTATTCTTCGTAAGTTCGATCATTCAATTCCTCTATTATTTCATGCTCAGATGGTAATCTTGCTAATTTGCCGAAAACTAGTTCATAAGGTGTATGTTTTGTTCCCTCATGGACACTTGTATTATAAGAGAACATTGCAAGATCTAACCATTTATCCCAATTATTATTTTTTGTAACATATTGCTTTAAATATTCGGCTAGGACGTGATGTGATCTTTCTATAGACCCATTTGATTGGGGATGAAAAGCGGTTGTTTTACATTGTTTGATTTTAAATTTCTTTGCTATTGTTTTCATTAATGAACTTGTAAGATTAGCACCTTGATCAGTAAGAATTTGCTTAGGAGCTCCAAATTTACAAATAAAGTTATTGATTAGAGCTTCTGCCACATCAATTGAGGTTGTTGAATTTAGGGGTACTGCTACAGAATATTTCGTTAATTGATCTTGAATTGTTAAAATATATTCATTGTTTGAAGGAGTGATAGGTAAAGGACCTACAATGTCCATAGATATTTTGTCAAAGCTTGAACCTGGTGTATCGGTTAATACCATAGGTTGCTTAGTTTTTACTCTAGTTAGTTTTTTGAGTTGACATTCCATACATCCTGTAACATATTGTTGGATTTGTGATTTCATATTTGGCCAAAAGAAATTCTGTCTGATTCTGTTGTATGTCTTTGTAACTCCCTTATGTCCTCCTATTGGCAGTGCATGATATTCTCGAATTATCTCTGTACGTTCATTAAGCGATGGGACTCTAATTAAATTTTTGCAGATTGTTATTTTACATTCATTATCATTAAAGATGGATTCCAACAAAATTTGAATTTCCTTCCAATCCATCTCATCTATTTTCCTAGTTTTTGCAATTGATAAACTATTCAAATTTAATTCTCGAACGACATCCAATAGAGATTTCAGTGATTCTATAAAAATATCACGGTCTAAAGGTGTATTTACTGATTCTTTGATTGGTAGCGCAATACACTTTTTGCTTCCTATTGGAGTTACTCGTGCCCTTCCCAACATAGCTTCGGTGGTTTTTGGTAATTTATTTGTATTTTGTAAATCTCTAGATCCCTCATCTAACGGGATCCCTCGAGTAGTTACAAAAATGACACAATTATCGCTACGCATGGAAAGTCTGTCCCTAGTCTCAATAAATTTTAGGTTATTTTGTGGTTCTTCCTGATCTGATTCAAGTTCTACCATTTCTATTTCGCTGTCTGCGGATGATCCTGTATCCTTATCAGATTCACCATCAGAATATTCAATAGGGCTATTCATGATTTCCGCCCTTTCGTTTTCGATAGATTTGTGAACTTTTGCGTCTTGTATATTATTATTCGTATTGATAGTTTCTAGGATTTCATCATTTACTGTACTTTTAGATTGCTCTTGGTTTTCATTGTAAAAAAGATTAAAATCGTTTAAAATATCTTCTGCATTGATATGTGTTTTAGTTCTTAGTTTGCGCGTTTTAAAATTGTCTGTGTATCTGTCTGGTGCTCTTATGGTCTGTCTGTCTCGAAGTTTACGACCTGCATTTTCTGTATTCTGAATACTTGGGTCTTCTGATTTTCTATCCTTTTCTACGCCTGGGCCAGCTGTTACACTATCTTCTCGCGATGGACTGCCCTCGTGGTATGATTTATTACCTGAAGGTCCTTGACCCTGTAGCCTATATATTTTGGATGTTTCAGTTTTCTTATTGGCATATATAAGTACTTCAAATGGTTCTGCGAAAAGGATATCGATTTTTTCTTTTATCTTTTCCCATGGCAATTTATCTAAACCACTGCCTATCTTAGGCATAGCGATTTTATAACAGTTCAAATTTTCACATAAACTTCTTAGTGATATCAGACTTCGTTCTAATGATTTTAATGTTGGTTTTTCGTTACTTTCCTTTTTCGTTATTAAATAAAATATGTATCTATTACCATCTTTTAGAAAAGCTACGTCACCAACAGATTTTTTCTGAGACTTCAAACGACCAATATTTCCGAAACGTGTTTTGAATTCGCGAGCTATACCTGCGTTCATACAAAGATCTTCTGCTACGCAATGAACTAACGAGTAACTTTCATCTACTGTAAATAAATCCCCTGAAATTAGTTTAGTGTTCTCCCTCGGCTTTTGCATCTTATCCACGAGCTGTTGTTTGATTGCTAATACTTGTGTCTCGCTTAGCACTGGATTTCTAGATAATGCGTCGGCATTCGCGTTTATTTTTCCAGGTTTGTATTCCCAGCTATATTCATATTCCGCGAGTTTTAATCTCCACCGTACGAGTCTCGACATTGGATCTTTGACTGAGTGTAACCAAATTAAAGGTCTATGATCTGTGACCAATTTGAATTTCTTTCCATATAAATATGGTCTGAAATAATTTACCGCGTAGACTATTGCCAATAATTCTTTTTCAATCGTTGAGTAATTTCTTTCTGCTTGGTTTAATAATCTAGATGTATAAGCTATCGGCAAATCTTTTCCGACTGTTCCTTGACTTAATACACCTCCTATTGCGAATCCTGATGCATCTGTTGTTACTATAAAGGGTTTGGTAAAATCAGGATATTGAAGTATTGGATTTTCGCACAGTTTATCTCGTAATTGATTGAAGGCGTTTTGTTGTGTGTCCGTCCAGAGAAATTTAACATCTTTTTTCAAAAGTTCCGTCAAAGGTTTTGCTATTTTAGAGAAATTCGGTACAAAGCGTCGATAGTAACCAATTAGACCTAAGAATTGTTTTATATTCTTTGCGTTCTTGGGTTTTGGGAATTCTTTTACTGCTATGATTTTCTTTGGGTCGGGTTTAACACCGTCCTCACTGATTATGTGCCCTAAATAAACTACTTCTTTCTTTAAAAATTCACATTTATCTGGTTGAAGTTTTAAATTCGCATTTCTTAATTTGATCATTAATGAATTGAATTTATTCTCGTGTTCCTTGAGAGAGCTTGAGTATATTACTATGTCATCGAGGTAAACAAATAGTTCTATACCCTGTAAACCCCGTAAAACATGATCCATCAACCTTTGAAACGTTGCTGGAGCGTTCTTCAGACCAAACGGCATTCTTTGAAACTCGAAATGACCATACGGCGTTGAAAATGCTGTTTTAGTTGCATCGATTTCTTTCATTTTGATTTGGTGAAAACCCGAGGCCAAATCGAATATTGAAAAGTATTTTGCACTGCCCAATTGATCTAAAATTTCTGTTATATTCGGTAGCGGGTAGGCGTCTCCTACTGTCTTCTCATTTAAATTTCGGTAATCTATAGCCATTCTCCAGCGTTTATTACCCTTGGAATCGTCCTTCTTCGGTACAATCCATAATGGGGAATTATATGGAGATAATGACGGTTTAATAATGTCATTATTTAATAAATCTTTTACCTGCCTATTTATTTCATCTTTATGAATTGGCGGGAATCTATATTGTTTAATATTTATTGGTTGTTCGTCAATTGTATTTATTTCGTGTTCTATAACATTTGTGGCTCCTAATAGCTCACCGGGAATATGAAACCTGTCTTGGTTTTCATATATTAAACGATGTATACTTTCTTTTTCTTCATCGTTCAAGTGTTCGAGTCTTAATAACTCTAATATTTCGTTATAACGTGTTTTTACGTCGATTTTATTAATTTTTCGAATTCTTTGAAAGTTTTGAATGCAATGATCATTTTGGATGCTCTTATTATTTTGAATGCGATGATCATTTTGGATGCTCTTATTATTTCGGTTATTTCTTTTTGAAATTAATTCTGGATTTGAAAACAAACCTTGTTGACCTATTCTATCGTCATTTCCCTGCCCTAAGGAAAGGTTTGACTCAGAAATTCCATTTCTCACTAGAGGATTTGCTAAATCACTCACGCAATTTACCTGCAAGTCAAGCCCTAAGGTTGAATCGTGCAGCGGTATCGCGCCCTCGCTAGGTAGCAAACTTATGGTCGGTACAAGCAATTCTATCTCCTCATCCGTAGAATTAATTATTCGAATATGCGCTTTTCCGTTATCGTTTCTAACTAACGCTTCTCCTAAGAATACTCCCTCTTTTACAGTAAATCTTGGTACGTAACCTTCGTTTACGTCCTTATTTTTTATTTTTATATAGAATGGAGCATTTGAACGCGCGGGAATTGTAACTACCTCTCGCGTAATGAAATAAAATACTAAGTCGTTTATTTCGACTAATTCCTGAGCATAATTAATTGTTGCTTTTTGGGATTGAAAGAAATTTGTTCCCAGTATGCCGGCTTGAGGAATTGGGAAATTATTACTGACGACATGAAAGTAAACGGGCATTCCAGATATTTCAATTTTGACACATCCTAAGGTGTGAACGTAATTATCTGTTATTCCTCTCAATTGCAACACATTATTCGTATCAATATTATTCAATGATGAAAGATTTCCTACTTTTAAAAGATTCGGCTCCGATCCCGTATCTATCATTACGTTTATTTCGTCTATCAAGTCCTTAGATTTTATTTTTATTGTAGGTACTTGATCAGTGATTTTTAATTTTATTGTTGCGACGCGGACTCTTGTACCTCCTGAGTAATCATGGCTGTTTGGGTTTGGTTGACCCCCCGGGGTCCGCTTTGTGTTACCGAGGGTCCCTGGTCGTTTCCCGAGTTTTGATTACTGGTATTTCCCTCAACATTTCGGCGATACTGCAGTTTACGACATACTTCTATTGTATGACCTGTTTTTTTACAGTACCTGCAAGATGGTAAGCTCCCATTAGTGGAGTTGCTTTCCCGTTCATTGTTCTGGCTATTTTGAGGTAGGTTTTGTATCGGAATTTCACGCCTATTTTCAAATCTATTATTGTCATTGTCAAATCTCTGGGTATTTCGAGGCTGATTTTGTATCGGGACTTCGCGCCTGTTGTCAAATCTGTTGTTGCCATTGTTTCCGTTATTCTCCCTTTCGTTTAGGGGTTGGTTTTCCCGTTTAAAACGACAATTTATTGTGTTATGATTATTTCGCCCACATATACGGCATTTCAGTGATGCTAGAAAGTTAGTTTGTAGCGCGCTTTCTCTTATTTTTTCCATATCGAATCGTTTACCCAAATCTATAGCTCCGTCAAATGCTTCGGGAAGGGAAGTGTATCCCTTCAAATATAGCCCTGTGCTAAATTCTGTTGGCAGACCCTCTATGAAGCCTTTTAATGTTTCAGATTCTATGGATTTCTCTGTTTCCTCATCTATGCTACCGTTTGCACGTCGTTCACATTCGAGAATTGAAGTTTTGAGATCTTTAATTCGGCCAATGTATTCAATGATATGTTCACTCGGTCCCTTAAATATTCTAGCTAGTTCTCCGCGGTAGAAATTTACTGATCGAGAAGGTGTGAAAACTGACGATAATTTGTCTAGGAATGATTCGAGCGTGTCAAAGGTTTGATCCTCTACTACAATGTACGCTTTATCTTTTAGCTTTGCTTTAATGTTCCTAACCAACTGTTTTTCTAACCTGGGTGCAATCACACCTTTTGCTCGTCTACATGCTCGGACAAACAGTGGGAAAGCTACATTTTCTCCGTCAAAAGATGGTACTCCTGCCAAAATTGCACTCATCGGAATTGATTGTTCTGCCGTAATAGGTTCTATATAATTTTGCGGATGTTCCATTGCACCCGTATTGACTGTTTTTAATATTTCCTTTAAATTTGCTAATTCTTCCTTTATACTGACATCTGAATTTGGAACGCTTTCCTTGGGTTTTATTGATTTTACTTCTAATTTCGCAATTTCGCGTTCTTCCTCCTTTTGTAAATCTTCTAATAATTTTTGCATTTCTGTTTTCTTCCTTTGGTATTCCTTTTTCCGCTCAGCTAATAGCAACATTTGAGGATTCATAGTTTTCCGTTTTAATTTTCTGTCTTTAAGTTCTTCGATTTGTTTCTGAATTTCAGCCTGTTCTCTTAAAAATTCTTTTTCGCATTTTTCTAATAATATCTGAGGATCTTCAACTGTTTCCAAATCTTGAATAGGATTGCTACAATGCGAACTATCGTTTACGTCTATTTGCATATTTGTTGTTTCTTCTCTTGATTCGGGAGTTTGAGATAATGTTTTATTAGTATTTATGACCGTCTGTTCGGTTTTTTCGGACACTGTCTCTATCCTAATTTCTGATTCAGTTTGTTTATCTAATGATTTTTGATTTGACCGCGCTTCCTCTAATTGTCTCTGTACTTGAACGCGTTCTTCGCGTTCCTTATCTAAATGTTTTTGTATTTCTAATTGTTTGACTAAAAATTCCCGTTCTAATTTTTCTTGCAGCTCATTCTCTCGTTTCTTAATTTGTTCTTCTTGTTTTTTAGCTAAATCTGCTGACCGTAATTCTACCACTTCTTCAGCTTTTCGTAACCTATTTTGCAAGGCGTTAATTTGATCATTGTATGCAGCTTCTGTTGCCTTAAACTGTTGTGATGTACTAGCAATTTTTTCACGCTCTAAATCTAATAGCCGTTTTTCTTTATTCACTTGTTCCGTGTAAGCTAATAATTCTGTTTCCGTAAGTGGAGTAGGCTTTCCGGTTTCATTGTCCTTACTTCGCGTTATCGGCATGATTTTAAAATAAATAGGCTTTGCTGTCACCAATGAGTTTCAATACTCATGAAAAGAAAAATTGAAATCGTAATAATAAAAAAAAATTCCGATTTTTAGCTAAATTCGATCCGCACCGCTGTTACCACTGTTATGAGCTGGGTTGGCTGAAGACCAAACCACTCGATGCGTATAACGCTTAGTTGAGACTAAATTTTCCGGATATATTATTTGAATTTGTTGACACCGTTCCCCCCTTAATTAAACTGGCTTTGATGTAAAAATGGTCACTTACCTTTGTTGTTAGCAGTTGATTTTCGGGCTCTGTGGGGCGGCTCTGCGTGCTCGGCGAGGAGGTATACGGTATTAAATGACTGGTTTACACTCGATATGGGTTTAATTACAATTATACGTTTATTCGATAAAAAATGAGGTTAGTTATGTACTATGGTAGAAAGGAAGTTTGTGTTTGAGTAAAATAACGCGGAGTTCGCTCAGCGCTTGACGTGATTGGATTTTGTAATGAAAACTGAGAGAAAGACTTCTTCTTAAAAGCTGACTGACTACTGCTCAACTACCGTTTTTTGACTACCCATTGACTACTCATTGACTACTCTCTTTTAAAAGATTCGGGTGGTCTTGTCTGAACTACTTCCTGATTGGTTACCAGTATCCTTAAGGGATGCTGGACCAATCAGGAGGGCCTGATAAAATTTTGAGTTTTTCTATTCGTCAAGACTACCCCCGCCCATCGGGTACGGTGTAGCATGAGACTTTATCATTAACTATCCCGCCTTTACCACACGTGCGGGTAGGAATTTCCGTTTTATGTTTGTATATAATAAAGATATCCTTATTTTAATGTTCGGGCCAATATTGCCCAGACAGACACTTGAGATAGACCCGTACGGATCTATCCGTTGCACGTGTTCATTTCCAGAAGTTATAAAAAGGTGATAAAGAGAGCCGTATGCATGCAATGCATACGGAGACGCAAAAATAAAAGTAAAAGATAAAAATATAAAATATAAATGTATTAAATTAAGAGGTAATAAAAAAGATAAAACTAGTGGGTAGGGGCAGAGGAGATCGAGGATGTAACATTACACGAATATTTTATTCAAAATCTGGCATGTAATGCATTTTTTCATAATACAACGAGGAAAATTTCTGGCTGTGGTTATTGCACAATCTTTAACGTTTTTACTCCGCTACCATTATCGAAAAAAACATATTTTTTTAACTGCGATCAGAAAATGTAGTAAATCTTACTATTCTTCTTGATATAGTCAATCGTACGATATTTTCTTGTAACTATTGTTAGAAATTAATGTTGTTGCGAAAACAAACTAACTATTCAATTGAGAAAATATATTAAACTAAATAAACAAATTAAATGTTGCAATAATCAGTAAATATAATATTGACAATTATAATTACCCTGAATAGGTACTTGTAATTCTAACAATATAGAAACTGTTGTTGTGTCGATACCCATTTAACTCGAATTTCCTGGTAAATTCGACGGTTTTTTCTTGCAGGGCAACATATCGACTACGGAGATTATACTCGAAATCATAGTTAGATAAAAAGTAAAATAACATACGAATATTCTAGAAACGGTCGCACACGTGTCTTTTATAACCAGCGCATTCTTTCACACGCTAGCAGGCTAAGAGCTTTAGAACACTATAGATATATACAGCATCTTTCACTTTTGAGTAAGGCTTAACGGTTTATTTATCAGCACAGAATATTTCTTTCCAACTCAACGAATAGTAGCTAGACCGAACACCGGGTCCCCTGTACGAAAATCGCGGACCAACGTTTATTGTCTTTGCGAATATCTTCAATTTATTTTCTTTTTCTCATTCGCTGTCGGGAAAAATCTGCTTACATGATATTTTCGAACTTTCACCAACTCACATACACGTGCGGCAGTAAATCTTTTCAGGCAACAAGTGACGTTTGCTATCGAATACGACGCTTGCAGAACTGAGATTAGCTCATATAAATATATTTTTTTTCTACATATATGTACATAAAAGCTTGTTATTCAAATATCCCCTTAAAAAGAGCTGGAGTGGAAGTAACTTTCGTACTACCTACCCTTGGCTCAAGAGTGAAATCCAAAGAACAATTAGCAAGATTTCAAAATAACTGTTTTGGGGATAAGCTTAGCTCATTATAGGTCCAGATGATATAAATTTTGGAAAAATCAATCACTCCTTGAGAATAAGAAACAATAGCAAGCCTTTTTTATAAACGAGGAAACAGTTGGCTGGCGAAAGTCAAATTTAGAGATGGAGAGTCAGTTGGGAAGAATTAGAAAGAAGATTCGAGAAAGAATAGTCGACCGAGTTGATTCGAGAAGAAGTTGAGTAAAGTCAGACAGCAAGGGTTGTGGAGAAAGAGTCAGAAAACTGAGAACCTTTCACAATAGTGCACGAATCAGAAAGATTTAACAGTTGAGCATGCACACCCTGCATGCCTCACATTTTTTCTAGATTTCCTTAGCTACCTTAGTCAATTCTTCAAATTATATACCACCGAAATGTGGTAATATCTCCTATATCTGTTGCAAAACCTTGTAAAGCATAGAAAGCTGTCATCAACTCTAAATAATTAACGTGATGTGATTATATTTAAGCTCCTAGAATGCATTGACTCTATCTCTACCCGCAAAAGCATTTCATCCAGATAAGGACACGTCAGAGAAGTTTTCCATAGCAAAATCCAAAACATCTATTGGGCTGATGGCTTTCATAAAGTTTCATTTCCACTCTTGTAAGTGAAGTCATGCAAGCTTAAAAATTCTTTGTGGCATTTCAGGCTAGACATTTTTATTCTTAAAATTCCTTCAAATATCTCCATTTGTATTCCATAGTTGGAAAGCATCAGCAGAACGTTCGTACCAGTGATACAAACTCTCCAATTTCGCACTGCTTTTTTTCTAATCTGTATTCATAGATTGGTATGAGCTGCAGTTTGTATTTTGTGAAAACTTGACTGTCATTTTTTGTGAATTTAAAATGAAAGCAAATAATCTGCGGCTTTGATCCTCATTGAGGATAAACGGTAGGTTAGTCAATTCATACGAGATTTATTTCAAGTTATTCGCGCATAGCTTGGCTGAATTTTCGACAAAACTAATTTTATCTAATTGTAAAACCAGTATAAATTTTCTGTCTCTAACGTGGAGTACCGCAGATTTTATTACCTTTGTAAAGGGTAGGCATACAACTTGAAAAATTGGCCGTGAAACTGAATCCTCAAAGGGATTTTAAATGGAGTTGGAACTACACAATAAGCATTTGTTAAATCTAACGTTGCTACTAAACAGTTTTGTTTAATAAGATCGTTGGGTGTGCGCATATCGTCTAACTTGAAGTGCTCTGGCTGGATAAAAGTGTTGAAAGACTTTAAGGTCAAAATGAGACCGATTCTACTACGGAGGATTTCCTGCTTCTTTTAGATTGGTTTCTGGTAAGTTGTGCTTCTCTGATCGCAATTGCTTTATCTACATTTTTATTTCGCAAAAATTGAACTGCAGGTTCTTTGAAAATTTTCCAAATTTCTGTGCAAAATTGGATGGTGAAAATGTTTCCATTTCTTTTTATATCAAGCGCGAAAAAACGCCTGAAATCCAGACCTCTAGACCAGAATGCCCCTTTAAAAAGTTAACAGCGGACAGTATAAATCGAGTTTGTTGTATGAATATAAAGTAGTCTTACCTAGACAAAGACCCTTCGTATTATGGTATATTTACTGGCGTTTTATGAGTCGGCGTTATTTTGATAGGCACTATGTTCGTGACGTGGCAAATCACTTCGTACACAACCCTCGCTTCCTCTCCCAAACATTCGCTATATTTACTCAAACTCTGTCGTACACGGCGTTCATGGTATCAAAAGATCTCAATATATGGCCTGTCATTTAGTTCCATAGAACAATTACTAATAGTGTGTTTTGCCTCACTGCCTCCCCTGCCTGCAACACATCAGCATCCTTGGTCTTCGTAGGACCAGCACCACCATCGTGCACCTCCATGCCGATAGGTATTCTTAATGCTTCAGCAGGAGTAGCGGTGTCTCTCACAACGCTTATTGCTTCGGCTAGTCAAATTTTGTATATCAGCAACCCGCTGAAAGGGGGCATGAATAATAGTCTGGCTTACAAGTCAGCCAATACCAGAGACATCCACCTTCGATGGCAAAAATTAGCACCTAAAAATCTTCATGAAGCTGTGTAGCGCCCGTTAAAAAGCTCTTGGGTCCGTATCACGAAACTGTCAAAATGTTGTTACTCTATTCTTACTATCGAAGCTTTTTTCTATCGCCTTCCGAAGTAAAATCAGCTCCATTCGCCAGAAAACATGACGAAACTGAAAAGAGCTGCTGCGACATCCTGCCAGAATATCTGTCTGCTGACGGTGATACACTGTACCAATTTTGCTCTTCCCCGATTTTCCGACTCATCGAAGGCATGACTCAAAAATTACCGGACTTCTTCACGACCAGCAACTCCGGGCAAACGTGTGAACTCTTCCCTTAATACCTTTGTTTTTCTTTTTTTTCTTTTTTTATATCAAGTCCCCTTCAATTTTATGTTTCTAATAGAGTTTTGGAACCCTCTTAGGTAAGCTCTTCTTTAACTCTTGACTCTCCTACTCGTTTGCTCATAATTCTAGGCGTAATTGGCCTCTACGTGTGATTGCGCAGTAGATTACTAACAGAAAAGTTTCGCGATCGGTTGTCATTACTCGAGTTTTGGCACCATATTTTATTTCAAGTTCAATTTACCAAATTGTACCTTATATTGAGCTGTTTCGTTTTGCAAATGATATTTTATTTCTTTACTCTGCCCTTGCATAACCCGTGATAAGCATGTATATATATATATGCAAAAGTGTGTGTAGTTTGTGTGTGACGCCGCTGTGTCATCACCGTTATTTTTCACTTCTTAGTTATCTTCGTTAGTTTGAATCGTTCTAATTATAGTAATGTGAGCGTGAGTGAGATGACCTAGGATTTACCTAGTTGTACAGTTCCATTGTGAACATTGAAGTTTGATTTATTTTGTATTGTTAGTTGAACCGAATAGTGTTGCGTTATCTTACATATTGATGGTATATGAAAAGATAACTAAGACGAGACTACGACTAATACACTGAAATAAAGTCACCATTTCGTTTTCTTTAATTCAATACCTGAAATAACTTTTATATCATCGACTTCACGGTACTCTCTTTTTCCGATATTGGACGCAAGTTTCGACGCTAGAAATATTCATCGTTCAAGTCGAAATCTAAGTTACCTCCCTTTTATTGTTTTTACTGACGATTGGGGGTAAGAATGCAGAAAAATTAAAAAAGAGAAGAAACACAATGTCGAGTTTTCAAAGACGCTAATATCCATCATACAGAGTATTTTAAATGCTGGAAGTTGAAATACCGAAAAGTCGAAATATAGAGAGGTAAAATTTAAAAAAATTAACTTTCATAATTCTGGTACAGTCTCAGTTATTTTGACTATTGTATAATATAATCGGCGTAAGATTGTCGACTACCGTTTTGTGAGAAATATCTCAGGTTTCGTAGCCAGGTGGCATTACAATTCATAATAAGGAGCCTGCAGGATGATATTACGTTCCGCGAGAACAAAGCTGCGAAATCCATGGTTGTATATTATTGGTTCATTAGCGCCGTGGGAGACTTCGAACGTCCGGAATTATCGAATTTCGCTATTTACAGACGATAGCAGAATGCAATTCCAGTTTGCTAGTCAAATTAAAGCTGATTTCCTAAGTGCAACATGAAAATAAGTAGGTACCTGAGATCGTTGATGAAATTCCATTTGTAATTATGTACTACCGACCGTAGCAGCATCGCGCGTATCGTGCGAGACTGTGGAAAGCGAGGATCTGATTTCGGATGGGGGTCAAAATTTGAAAGGGTAGATATTGCGAATGGTCGATATATCGAAACTTCAAAATGCAAAAATAAAATAACGAAAGTTGAATCGTTCGAAATCTTGATTTTCGCATGTTCGAGGTTTCGATATATCGACCATTCGCAATATTGAACTTTCCAAGTTTTGTCCCCCACCTCCGAGTTCACTTCCTCGGCGTGTCGATGAGGACCTGAGTGGCGACGCGTAAAATTTATAAGATGGGTCTCGTCCGTCAAGCGCGAAATCGGCAAGTTGAGGTCTCAAATCGGTCCGACCACAAATGGACAGTGTTCTCTGGGATTTTTAGTATCCTCTGTGGGAATGCGGGTGTTACCAACGAACTTCTTAAGACGATTACTAACCCATCCATTATTACTGTCGCAAATTTTTCGGAAAACTTTTGAAAATATGAATGGAAGACATTTTTCCAATGAAAATAAAATTGGAAAGCCGACTATTTCAGTAGCCTGAAATATTTTTAGAATGAGAGTACGATAATACGATAAGAGGGGGAGACAATTGAACATTTTTAAGTATCGAAACGTAAGGATAGTCGGTGAATTCTCCAGCACTTGAATACAAACGTTTCAAATAAGTACATGGTTACTTGGTACCATAGTGAACTAAATCCGTGATAATTTTTCTTCACAGGTTTAAGGGTACTAATTATTACTCAGACGTGCTAACGAGCCGTCTGTATCGCCGCTACTGCAATGCACACGTTTTACTCGTTTGCCTAAGGAAACAAAAGAATAAATAAAATGCTCGGTTATTATCCCCAAGAATGAGGTAGTTCTTTATGCCTATGCACACATTGATGCAGGCATAATAACGTGCGTTGCACTCCGGAAACAAAATACCAAAAAAATTAGTAAAAATGTGTATAATTCTCAAAAGTCGTGAATTTTTTATTTATATGAGCCCTCATTTTTAATTCTTCAACTTCTGTTGCAGGCGATATTGCAGAAGTCTACAGTATCCGTGGAAATCGAAGTAAAACCAAGGCAACTGGTTCCGGACACAAATTGTTTCATTGACTATCTGCCTCAACTTCAGGCAATCGCCAAGGCAACTTCCGGTTCACAACCGATCTACACGTTAATGGTGCCTTTAGTCGGTGAGTACACTTACTGCGATTTATTTGAGATTTGTTTTACTTTTCTGCCACATATTCTCAGTTTTTTTTTTCTTTTAACCCACGGAGAAAGTAACCTTCACCAAGTGTAAAACTCATCCAGCCTTTGTTAGTTTTTAACCCGGTCGACGGTGATGAAAGAATGGAAATAATAGTGCATGTTATTTTAATTGGGTTCATAATGGGGCCTGTTTTTCTCGTCGTCTCATCAAAGTGAATAAATAACACTGAAGGTTGCGATTTTTATCACGATCCTAGCAAAGTTTATTATTAGTATCCCCGCCATGTTCGCCTTGCGCGTAAGAGAAGATTAAACGATTTGACATATATCCAAAATTATATACGCTAGTTCGATGATATTCTCTATTTAATTTCATTGAATTCATACTTCTCAATGCTAGTTGGGGTGAGAAATGGATCCGGCTTCAAACTTTGGAACCACTGTCCTCTTTCACGTCCTTTTTTCAATTAGTACCTCTAACTACTTTGAAATTCCGCGATCTACGTAGTAAAATCGCAAAACGTATCTTCTCGACTTACCGATTCGTTCTCAGACATGGTTGAGGATTATTTTATGTTGACTTGGGCTTTCCGAGGAAGCTTAACGATCTTTATTTATTCCGTGCGGTCGCGTGCCTCTGAGGCAACTCGTCAGGCGCATTAACGAACGAATAGTCAAAAATAATGAAGGGGCGATGCAGGAACTAGAGAGGATCCCCTTTTGGATAAGAGGCTCATAGAGATTGCCGAGCGACTCATTCTCACGAAGATCGCGTAATAGCAGCGACCCAATAACCTATAGCCCGGCAGGAGTTGCAGTCTTTCCAGCAGTAGGGTTATGGGTACGGAGAAAAATTCATAAGCAACCCAGACCCAAGATTCTTTCGCAATTCTCAAAGTTTTCGTGCTGCAAATCGAGTTTCGAAAAACACTCGTAACGACGTGTTTCCAGAAGGAAACGGTGTGCTATATTTACACTTTTTGAGCGAATACTCGTGAGAAAAAACCTAAAGACTTTTGGAAATAAGTCAAAGTATCAGATCTGGTAATGAAGCCGTTTTTGACTCCAAAGTAATCGAGCCGCTCCTTATATTTGATCTAGACCCCAATTCCGGTGAGATTCATGGTCGTAATCGGTCTAATTGGCGACTTTATAATTAGTGGAACAGAAGACTACGAGTGCATCAATGCCATCATTTTTCTGTCTGGCTAAAAGGCATTTTTATTGCTAACTGAATTGTCAGTCGGTCAGTTGCTCAAGGAGGAAAAACCGCCCCTACCATTTACTCCCAAAAATATACTGTTTACAATTTCTCGATAGTGACGTAAATGTTCTCGATGAAGCCAATCGAACATTATTCACTGTCAACAGATTAAAATATGCGCGGTATTCTGACCTTCAGGGGGTGCTCTCCTTATTTTTTGGTGGTAAACCATCAGGGTGTTTCTTGCCCCTTAGACAACCAAATTGTCGCGCCAAGGAAATATATTTTCAATTTTTTTTTTTATATACTGTACCTTGTCATAGAATACAGAAAATCGATGAGGTACAGCTCTGGCACTGTACTTGTTAGCGAGGTCTTACCTACGCAAATTGATGTGTTCGAATGAGGACATTAAAGATTCGCTTCTATCACAAAACACCCACTGCGATGATAACGTAGGTTTCTTTCTACAATAATACGTTTCGTGTCGTGCCTAGACCCTGAGGAAAAGTTGTATGTTATTTGCTTACGCTTTGAACTGACCATGTGCCTGGGTACAAAATGTTTTGAAGCATTTGCCAATGAGTTACGATGGTCGCGCAAACTGTCAGCTTGTTTCCTCTTTCGAATCAATTATTCAGGCAATGTTAAACCTCAATTTGTTACTACTTATTAACGCGGCATTAAATGAATTTTCAATCTAATTTACATTAAATTAATTGACAGTCGTGCAATGTTTGTATTTTGTTGTCCGTCATCTTCTATGTATATAGATACATACAACTGATGTGAATTAATGCAACGGCCATTTTACCGATTGAAGGATTGAAAAAATTTTCACCTAGCACAAAGTCTCGATAACTGATTTGGAACCAGCATAGTCATTCTTGGGAGCGTTATCTTATTTGTAATCCAAGTTCTGGCCATTATGATCGTTCGGCGTGATGACTTTCTAATACCGTTCTTTGCATCATAGTATCAATTTTTCGAGAATTCTAAACGCAGCATTATACTTGACTCACGCTTCAACGGATTTAAAACCCGTCGATGAAACAATGTAACCCCACTTCTTACCAAGTGCCAAGTTATTTGCGTGACTGATTTTACCTGCGGAATATTAACTTCTGCCGTAGCAGAATTGCTTCCACGACTGTTACGCCGAGGATTTACACCATGACCTTTGACCCTGGTTTACATGATCCTCGTACCTATTCCTCGTCAAACTATCCGCGCGTTTACTATTGTACCGCCGATGTAATGGACATCCAAGGACAATTTTGAAAGAATATTACACAAATTCATAGACGGGAGGTAAAGACGCGATTTGAAGCCTTTCTCACAACAAAAAATTACTCAATACCTCCTATTTATTCATAAGTTTTCACTTCAGAGTATCGTGAGATTTCATCTATACGTATATAAACAGTTGTGCCTTATTCTGTCGTGCAATCAGCCGGAAAACACCTGCCGAATTACATATAACTGAAATTCATCGTTTCACATGAGTCTAATGTCCATTTGACAATCAGAGACTCTTCGATGTGCGTTCCAAATACCTGACTCACTACCGATCATATTGACGCATCAATATTGGCAATTAATTGACTAACGCTTTCATGAATATATGTGTTTCAGGTTTACCTGTTACATTCGAACTATCCATATTAGCCTTCCCGATTGACATTCTTTCAGATTTCATGGCCTTCAAAGAACCTGTTCCCTAGCCATCAATCGATCAATGTCTCTTAAGACTCTCGATTTTCTCGAGAAGCTTACTTTGCTTTCGCCGTGCTGTGCAGTTTTCCTCCACCACTTTCCATCACTTGTAACTGGGTATGATATGAAAAAGTCGCGAGATTGAGTGATCGAGTTTATTTAGTTGTCGCTACTTTGTCAATGCATATATACTTATCTAGTTACAACACAAAATACGTGATCATCGCGTATATCACCTACATTTTATGCGGTATTTGTATAATTTGTTTTTGGACTTCTGGTCTATAGGTTTAAAAGACAAGGCTATTTTTTTACATTATTAAAGTGACAGTAAGGAGGTTGAAGTTTGCAGTGAGATTAACTTTTTTGGACGGTTTCGAACGTACTGAATCATAGAAAATCATTTGAACAGATGCTGAACACTCTGGACCTTGCTTGCACCCATTTGTATGGGTTTTGCAAAAGGTAATAAAACAAAAGCGATTAGATGGCATTCGTGGCTATCTCCGTATCTGGACAACTACGCTTCTAATGATCAAGAATTTACCTCTCAACTGACAATTGCCGACTGTTTAAATTGCGCCCATATGTCACCAGAACCTTGTCTGGCAACCTCGCCACTTAATCGTGTCCAAGTACACCGTAATTTTATAAGCTATCTAGTTACAGGTATTTATTTCATTTAAAGGTTCCTCTCTTTCATCGAGTAGAGCTATTGGTTTCAAGAATATCGCTATAGCTGATATTGCGGCCGATAAAAATATGTGGGCGTGTCAATTCTACGAAGTTAGACGATAGGTATGCATATTCAAACTATTGAACCATGTGTATATTAGGGCGTATCAGAAAAGGGCCCATCTTTAGATTTCGCTCTTCTCCGAGATTCTTGTATGTTTTCTCTAAAAAATCGCGCACACGAAAGGGCTGGAATGAAAATTTTGTTTTTCTTCTGCCTCAACGACGTTGAAATTTCAAGAAAAGGTTTTTTTCGGGAATTTCAAAATTGAGATATCCTTAAATCCGTCGGTGGCTATGTTTTGTATGACGAGACAAAAGTTTTTGTCAAAGGTGAGATGCGTGTATTTGGTTTTAGTATACGAGATTCATATTCAGTAAAAATATTTAAAAAACCAATAAACATCTCGTTGTAAGGATTTTTATAAACTTCAAAAATAACAATAATGATAATAATTTGATGAGGCAGTATTTAATTTTGGCTCACATTCCTCCAGTTTCGCGTGAGCTCTTGTTCACTGTAAAGCAACAAGAAAAATAAGGAGCAGTGAAATATTCGAAAGTTAGAAAAATCAGTTCTTACGAATTTCAGCATACATTTTTCAGTACTACAAAAAATCGCAAGCATCTCAGGCTTTACAACACCTTTTTTTCTGTTGCACAAAACATAGCCACCGAACGATATAAGGATTTCTCAATTTTGAAATTCCCGAAAATAGCCTTTGTTCGAAATTTCAACGTCGTTGAGGCAGTAGTAAATAATTTTTTTTTGTTGTAAAAATTTTTAGTTCCAAAAGTACCAGGTCTGTGTCCTGCCTGTGAAATACATTACAGCTCAAGAATGTAAAAGCTTTTTAAAGTTTTGTTACGTGAACCATATAAACAATGGAAAAACAACTATTTCATACCTCTTTCAATGTTGGCTGCAGTTCAACGCAGACTTTGATAGTGATGCGCGCGGTGCCGTCAACAATGATTCCATAGGTTCTAGAAGGGTTACCAATTAAATTGGTTTCTCTTCTGAAAATATCGTACCGGAAACTACGTCAATCGTCAATTTAAAGCTCAGGATTGTATCCGGTATCGGATATAACGACGCTGCGCCAGTCGACGTGCCACGCTCTCGGATGGATTTTAGCTGCAGCCATGGCCAGGACATCTCCAGGAGTCAGGGTCACACGGCGTGCGGAGCTGACTCATCTTTGTAATAAATTTCGTAGTCCGAGTGACTGTCAGATCCCATCGATGATATACAGCCTCCTGATTACCAGCCGTACATCATCCTCTTGGAACCAATCCATCTGGCTTGGATATGCTCAGAGTCTCGAGTTAGTTAAGGACCGTGTGTAATACCTCGCCAGAGGAGCCGGTGTGGCGTGTACAACCTGCCCCTAGTTGGCCCAGGGCAAGATGTTCGTCAAACTTGACCTGGTCAAGATTCCCCTTTGCTTGAGTTCGAATGCAGTGGTACAAAGAATCTTTTTCTTCCTGCTTAAGAGTTGAACCAAACAGGGTCAACAAACAGTAGTATGAAGAACATCGTCAGACGCTAAGGAACTTTGACTGTCTATTGTGACAAAACTCGTATATTCATACCACCTTTTAATTTGAGAATAATTAGCGCAGTGGTAGGATTACGACAATTTTCAGCAACGGTCACTACTTTATGTGCGATCATAAGTGATGCTTCCATCAAGTCTAAATTTAAATAATTCTGACATCCCATTACTTTAACTTGAATTCCGCCAATCTTCAAGCTCGTAAAAATAGTGCGAAGCGAGCTCTCTTACAGTGTGTAATTCGTCGAGAGAATTACAAGGCGATGATAGACAGACTCGAAGTTTGAGAGAGTGATAAATTTGCTCGGTTGGAGCAAAAAAAAAAAAAAAAGGCAACGGCACTGAGAAACGGAGAGAGAGGACTCTCGTCTTCGGGGTTAAGGATCATTCTGATGAAATCGAAAGCCAACGGTAAAACTCCGGAAGATATAGCGTGGAAGTTCTCTCCAAGAGGAATCCAACGATTCGACGCGATTAAGGGATGTGATGGAACGAAGGACGATATTAGCCACCACAACGTCATCACGATCAGCACCTTCACTCGTACCCGTTCTATTCTTCATGGTACACCAGGCTTACGCTTCATCCGGATGCCCCAGACTTACCCAGACCGACCGTTTAACAAGCGTTTTTTTGATGGCTTGGCTGAAAAAATGCTCCTATACTGAGATTCGGTTCCTTTAGTATGTAGTGTATACTATAAGAAATGTGATGTAGTACACAATAATTGTTAAAAGTCATAGTAATTCGAATCTCATGAATGTACCAAATTACCTGGTGGAAAATTACACCTTAATACTTTTACAATCCAGTGCAAAACTTTTCATAATAGGAGTCTTTAAAACGCCACTGAATTTAATAAAAATCAGGAATGTGCAATATTATTCGTACGGTTTCTAATTTTAAACTTGCAGCGTGTTAATTTTTCGCAAGTCACTTATATCCAATGTTCAAAGTTGGTAAATTGATAGTGCCTTCATCCCATTAAAAGGTCTCATCACCCTGAAGCATTTTACCAGGAGACTTTTTTCCAAGTGTTTCATACTTCAGCTGAACATTTAATATAACGTTCCATTTTATCTGATTTCGACGTATTCATCGCGAATATTCATATTTCTATATCTCGAAGATCGTAGAACTTCAAATGATCTCCAAAGCCATGATTTGTAGGAAACCGAATGACTTGTCAAACGCTACCATATAAAGTTCCGTCCATTGTATAGAGAAATGGTAATCTCCATCCATTCGTCCGAATTGGGATATCTTACATGTTAATCAGACGGTGAATACAAAATGTTGATACGAAACCTGTAAGAAACGTTGCACGGCGTTTTACTTTTAACAAGTTCAGTATTACGTTATTAACCATGGTTTCATGGAGTGGCCGATCGAAAAAAAACCGGAAAAGTGCGAATAGGACTTGCGTGTTGAAGGTTCCGTACAAATTTGATTTTTTTTTTTTTATGTGATATAACTACAACTTGACTATTTTCGGATTTTTTTCTTTACTTGAGCTGTAAGACCTTGCTTCTCTCCGAATTTAAGAATTTTAAGTCAACGGAAAGTACCCTATAAATTTTGATGAGTGAGTTTGCCAGTATGAAAATATGTGACATAAATGGCCGTATCTTTTGATTGCGTTGACTTAGAAGCTTGATTTTTTTACACATCCAAGGGACCATGAACCTTAGTATTTGATATTAATCTCAACTTGATACCTCTAATTGTTCTTGAGAAAAAGGGTCTCGACAGACGGACGGACGAACGGACAGACGACGAAGTAATTCTACGAGGATTCCGTTTTTTGCTTTTGAAGTACGGAACCCTAATAATTAAGTTTCCTTTTTTGAGGCACCTTGATACATACTTTCACTTTCAACCGCACATGCGGGGATTATTCAATATTCCAACGATCGCGTGGAACCACGTCTGCAGTTCTCCTTTCGTTTTATCGGATTTTAACGCTGGATGTAGATCTACAATTGAATCCGCCCACGCTTGTCCGGCCCTTGATTTTATCACTTTAAGATGCGCATTGACCTTTACACGTCGGAGATGCGTAAAAATAATTAATCACCACTTTGGCACGTTGCAATTACATACCTAGACATACGTATATAATTAAACTTCATGTCAACTCAACCAATGATTTTCACGCGCCATTTCTGAATCTCTTCACAATATTTTACACAATTCTCCAGCCTCACAAAAGCACTCCTGAATTTTTTCAGATTTTTATCTCCAATCGTGGATTTTTTATGGTGATTTAAATCTATCCAAAAACGGCAATTATTTAAAATCTCAAAAACTTTTCAAATATCTGACTTTCCATTCCGATCATTACGACACCCGTCTCATGATAGCAGAATGTTGTTCTAATTTTTTTTCTCTCTGCACTTTAAATATTTTGAACGAACCAAGCAACATGCTTTAAGGTTCCGAAATTTTTTTAAAATTAGCAAAATTTTTTACAAAAGAAAAAGACTTCCAAAAATTCTGTACCGTATTTTTTGTATTTTTTTGAAAATTATCGGAACGGTGAAACATGGTGTTTTGATTCTTCGAAACCTTTAATATGCAAAAACAAGTATAAAAAAAATCGTCTCATCATGGGACGGATGTCAAAATTATCGGCATGGAAAGTAAGATTTTTGAGAATTTTTTGAGATTTAAAAAAAATGGCGTTTCTCGAACGGATTCGAATAATCATAGAAAATTCACGATTGGACATAAAAGTCTAAAAAAATTCAGGGGTGTTTTTTTGAGGCTGGAGGATTGTGCATAAAATTCTAAAGAGAATCAAAAATATTGAGGCAAAATCATTGGTTGAGTTGACATAGAATACCCCATATATATAAATATTTTTTTTTTTTTATAGCGCAGCAATTCATAAATGTGGATATCCTCGCAAATTACTAAAACCTTGCGATAACAAACCTTGCAATACTTGCAATCAATCTAGCCGACACTTTATTTCACTTTCACATCTGCTTTTCGTTCTATCGATTTCATCGTGTGATTTACTTGATAGTTGATATTCCTATCGGAATTGGGGTGAGAGAGAGGGAGAGAGGGGTAAGCCGTTAGTCTGGCCGATTAATGCATACCGAATGCAGTTGAGATTCCCTGGCAACCGTTCTTCCTCAAAGAATCCTATTCCGGGGTAAAAAATTAGATTGTAATATTTTCGATAACTCGGGAAATTCTCGTGCCAAGTTCAACTTTTCTCTGATTCCTTATTACTTTTTTTTTAATGTAACCAAATCAATTCTAAAAATTTGTTTTGCTACTCGACAAACAAAGGCGCCGGTTTTTCTCAACTAGTGCTGTTGTAAATAGACCGATGATTACTAACGAAAGAGCGAACCCGAATGGCATTTCACTCAGAGTGATGAAACATTTAAATTTTAGCACTCCAAGCCCAAATGGGATGCATAAAATAATGACCACCATCGTCTTCCAAGACGTTACGTCGAGCTATGTTCTTCCGTCAGTCATTGCAGCTGCATGCTATAGAGAGACCAGGAAAACCCGCGGGGTAGGTTCTTGCGCGAGTCAGGGCAACGCACTGATGCATGGCCTTTGGCGTTCGAAGTGTTCGAGTCCAACGGCGCACCGCCGAAGGCGCGTCGTGACCATACACGAACCACTGAGGCCGCTGCCCACCTCGAAATCAAGGTCAACGATTTAGCTCAAGAAAACGGTGAAGAATACCAGTGAGCGTCCATCAAGCTTCGTATCAAATTTTAGGAATAAGCCCGTCTAAGGAAACACAAGATTCGAAATTAATATAAAGACTTCCGTTTGAGATTAAAAGACGCGGTACAAGTAGAGCTTTTTGATCAGAAGAATACAGGTACAACCAGGCTGCAATTAACTTATGAGCAACTCAATTGTCCAAGTAACGAATCGAAATCAGTGGTGTAAATTAAGTTGTGGCACCTTCAAATTCTCTTCAAGTTCTTGATCGTCGGCCGGTGGTGATGTAGTCGTGCAGAAACGAATGAAGTACCGTTTTCCAACCAGAAATCCATGACTTGATCGTTGTGAGATTTCGAATCAATCGATCTAATATAAACTGTTAAGACCTTCTATGCTTTAGAAAAGAAAATCTGTATCCATAGACGTCGATGGAGTGATTCCTAATAAAGCTGAATTTCAAAGTACTTCTGTGAACGTTTAAACATATTACAAGAAGAAAAAAAGTCTACTCAAGTACGTAAAATTGTCATCACCTTTTCGTTACTTGAGAACTTTGACAATCGAAATCATCTCGCTAACTTTGCAGGAATCAAGCGAGTTTCTTTAGAAATAATCATTTGTTTCTAATTTTTACGATACTATCTTTAATTGCCGATGATCAGTTGACCGTAACGAAATTTAGAAACCATGAAACTGTTCACGCCACTTGAATTTTTCATCTATCTGAAAAGTGACGTGTACAAAAGAACGATTACAACGTGGCTGAACATGCCCGAGCTCAGATCTCAATCATGTGCTAATCTAAATGTACGGTTCTTTTTTCTTCTCTTTCACGGCGTATTTTATTCATCAGTCGATTCCGCCGGTCCGAAAATCTAGAGTGTATTTTTATGTAGAATCAAGGATCGCCCTTTTACCCGCGTGGCGTGTCTGGCAACGGGTGCGGGTAGAGTTCAGTGTTCACAGTTACGCTCTCACGGTTCATACATGAATGCATGCCGGTTTATGCGCGATCAGGCTGGTTCAGACTCGGGCGTGGGCGGTGCGCGGCACTCGCCTTGCCGACGAGGATGAGGTCGGATTGCCTGGTGAAATATAGCGGCGCCCGAACGTGTCCAGGTCGAGATCCAGACTTTTTCGTTCCATGCCTCTATCGTCCTCTACATGTTACCCTCTCCTTGCCACATGGGAGGTTCGGAGGAACATGCGTCTACAGGGTGTCATAAAACTCTTTCAACCACACCGAAATGAAGACAACTTTCAAAGAAATACAGGATCTCGGTAGCCCTTCACCAATGATGATACCAGATGCAAATGTGAAGTGATTCCAGTCGCTTATCAAATGATGTAGACTGATTTGTTCATTGGTTGATCTCATGAAACTTTGTGCCTCCAATCCACATTGCAATCATATCGTCAGAATTATATTCCCTGATGAAAACTGAACAAATTTCTTAGTGAAAATTCTACTTCTATATTATGTTACAGAGAGTCTTGAAGGAAACTGATCGATTCTTATTATTTTTCTACCATGTTTGGGTTATGATATGTAGTTCAAAGGAGAAATTTTTAGATTTAAGACCTTAAAAATTGATTGGACAATTGTTTTCAAGATAACTCAGAAAATTAACAAAAAATTCATGGTATTAGTTACACATTTTATAGTGTAGTTCAATGCTCCTGAGAAAGTCTATCGTGTCTAGTTGACACATAATGAATGTACCACGCATGGAAGAACTTATTAGCAAATTGGAATATCACAATTATTTATGCGTATTATGTGGCTGAATTATTCTTGACGTCCAATAAATGGCAAAGCGAAGACTGGTTGGTATAGTATGAGTCAGCATTGATAACAGTCGTCTAACATTATTAATTTCAAACTCATCGCGGAACCTTTTTTTCTTATTTCAATCTTCAGTTTCGAGTAAATTTTATGCATAGCTGGTCATGTTGGCATCAGTTCGGTGCAAAAAGATTGGTAACAAGACTGCAAGTACGCGCTGTCGGCAAATGAAACGGTTCGGCAATAATCGAATGAAAACACTCAGGATCTTACTTAATTTTACATATAATTACAATATTTCAACCGTATGAACTCGCACCAAAGGTACGGCTTCACAATAATTCATTCATGATTCGTGACGAATCTGAATTTTTCAGAATAGTGATCAAAGCTTTACTCTGTGGTAACACGTTCGAAGAGAAGAAATAAGCCAGACGATTTCTTTCATTATTGCTAGAAATCATTTTCTGGTCTGTTCTATAAAAATGTTCCACAACAAGACTGCAAACGGTTTACGTGTGTATTAACCGATTTATAATAACTCGGAGATACTGGACCATTTGTTAAGTTATTCGCTAAGATAGACGTGCGCCGTTAAAAAGCCGTGAAACTTTATGAGGGTGCCAGGTGTTAGTGGATTTGGCGAAATCGATGAAAGGTTTATGGGATGAAAGTCTAACGAATCTTATTTCGGGTCGTAAATAATTTCGCCGTCCTGTAGCCTCCCGGGGTCTGGGAATAACGGATCACCGCGAAACTTGAGTCGGTCTGATAAATCCTCTTAGGGTTTACACACGTTTCACGAACTTGGTTATACACGTACTCCCGCATCTGACAACTGACGAATCGCGTTTGTACTTGGACGTAATGGACTTGGATATCGTTCCTAAGCCGCCCGTGCAACTGGGGCTCTCGAAGATTCAATTTCCCCACAGTCAGACGGGAACATGTGGAGGGGCTTCCAAGGACTCCGACTCATTTGATCACCATGGGTTTTAATGATACAAGCAAACGCCATTTGCCCATTCTGAAAGAGAAAAGTTTTTTTTCTCTCCCTTGCCATGTATCAAAACAACACGGATGAGAGTAAAGTCCATAATGGACGTGTATCTTCAGTCAGAGTGTCACAGCTTGAGTTAATACAACATCGAGTGCGCACTCTTAACTAGATGAATTGGGAACCTTGTGCGCAGAAGACAAGCTTGTCACATGCGTAACGGAGTTGGAAAGAGTTCGGTCTATTCATCTTGTTTCACATCTGGCAATGAACTTGCGCCTTGACGAACGAGCAATGGATTCTCTCAACGCTCTCGCTAGACAATCCTAGGTGGTAACGCTTGTTCTAGGTTAGGGTCTAACAATCGAGACCCACGACTGTTTAAACAGCACCAAGGAGTCGCCTCGCCTCTCACCTCTTTCACTCTTAAACTCTCGCACTCTCACTCGCTGCCGGTGAGCCCGCGGTCTATCTCCCTTCCTCGTTTCTCTTGACGCCCTAGAGCCTGCTGTTTACTCTCTCCTATTTGTTATTTACATCAACACCGCCATTTTCATTCCCTTTCGATGCCGAACGGCATTCAGGCATGTTAGTGGACAGGGAACGCCTGTCTGCTTCCCAAACAAAGAGGAACGGATTTTGAGCAAATACCTACTTTTCTTGAATCTCGCCCAACGGCCTATTTGAACTGCCACAGTCAGGGGCTATGCCCGTTCCAAGGAGGTCTGAATCCTAGACAACCGGAAGGAATCTGACCAACACAGACCCTGACCACGATCGTCATCCAACTCTCATCAAATTCACGCTCCGATTTTACCACACCAGACAATTGGGCGAGTTCCCAGCCCAAAAGCATTGGAAAACCTGCTCGGTTTTCAAAATCATATAAATTAAGGGGTAGTGAGAGTTAAAATTTGAAGAAACAGTGTTTCAAATTACGCACATCCAACATTAATTTGAAGTAAAAAATTGAAAATTGAAATAGTAACACAAAAATTAAAGGTATGGTTCGCAAAAAGCAGTATTGAAAACGGTGACCAACGATTTTCGCCCAACGAATTAACGAAAATGCGTAAACCAAAGACGTTTATGAAGGTATTCTCTAGTCTTTTGTGGAGTCGATTTTCAATTTATGTAAATTTAACAGAGTTCGAATTTTTGAATTTGAAATTCATATTTTTTTAATTTGAATGGCGTCTTCCATCGAATATTCGTTCCATAGAAGACTACTCTATAATCATGTGAAATTCTTTTATAAATTTCAAGCCGTTAATCACATTAACGGTTATTATGAAATCGTGGTCACCGTTATCAGTAGGGTGGTTTCGCTCAGATAACGACGTCTGAAGCTTCAGATTGTTCCCCGCAGTGATTGGAAATTGATACAAGTGTATCAAGAAGAATCCGTTTCTATTCCACTGCATGAAAAACTAGCAGTTGACTAATATTCTCGATGAATATGGAAAAAATGTTTGACTGCAACGTTGTATTAACGAGACTCAACGTATCTGCTCATAACTTTTTTAATTTCGCGAAGTTTGGAATCCGTAACCAATCGTAATGAAAATAATAAACTCCATAGCAGTGACATACCAAGCATCGAAAATTGTCTGAAAGGGTGCGTAGCGTCAGAGAATTTGTGAGAAATTTGGAAATGTCAGGGGATATCGCGCAAACTATAAAAACCCAGAAAACATTAGGTACTTTTGGTACGGTTCCTAGAATTTCGAATCTTTTAGTCGGTACGTACATCGATAGGAAAAATTTACGTACAAAAAAATTATATTTTTAAACTAAACTTCATTTTTTATTAACTTGATTAGACATGTAAAATTCCGCAAATGACTCAAGTACTAAAATTAGCTCACATTTTTCAAGACATTTTGCTTCTATTGAACTCAAAACGTTCTAGTATGACTTTCGCTTATGCAATTATACGTATATACACCACAATGTGCTTATTCCCTTCAAGTAAGAACGATGAATATTCATTGAAATGTCAAGTTATTGAAATTGGGCAAAATTAAATGAAATTGCGAAGACATTGACTATTTTAAGGGGGGCGTGGGGCTGGGGGGGGGGGGGGCAGTTGGAACGTCCAAAAAAAGGCTTCTTTCCAAATTTTGTTTTGCCCAAACGACAAAATAATTTATAACAACATTTTTTCCATATGAATTATATATATTTAAAGTACACATTACAATTTTTTCAAAGAAAAATATTAAAAAATAAGCCGATAGGAGCAATGGGTGAGGCGTCTGCAAAAAAAAAGGATGTTGCGGTGATCACTCTTGCGCTGCAATGGATCATCTGAAACCAACAAAAGAGGGGGGATCTTTAGTTAGTGATATAATGCTCCGGATGAGCGAAGGGTTTTGAAAAATTTCAATTTTTCACAAAATGGCGGACGTTGACAGTCAAAAGTGTTCTTTTGACCAAAATTTCATTCACATTTGTGGTTATAAAAAAAAAAAAAAATTGTCCAAAAAAAATCCTTCGTTCATCCGGAGGACAACTATGTATAGAACAAGTGAGACAAATTTCAAACCGATCGGTAAAGCCGTTCTCGAGTTACAGTCATCACCGAATTCGAAACATGGTTTCGAGAAAAACGGGTTTAAAGTTTTGAGTACGATTTGTATGCAGATACGAAATTTATTGTTTAAGTTACATTGAATTGTCTATTCCTGGGCCATGTACCGCGCCTTCCTCCGCTTTGTTAGCTGCACCTATAGCAATTTTTGAGAAATGAGGTTTGTTTGATTTAAAGATAGTCGAAATGTGCCTCGGAAAAAGTTAATATTTTTACCATTGATGCTAAATACTCTAATTGATGAAAAATAATTGTTGAGACTTGAAAAACCCCTTATTCAACCTCTCTAACTTTTTGTTACTCTAGTTCTCAACGAGCTGGAGGGTCTTGCTCGCGGAGGAGACGCTCGCGATTGCCCGCCGGCTTCGAGAGCTGCCCTGAACCCTGAGCACGTCGCCAGGGTTGCCGAGAGATCGAGGGTGGCCCTGGCCTTTGCTCGCAGCAAAAATCCAGCAGTGCGTTGTCTTACAACGAGGGGAACGGTCCTAACGTCGAGCACCTTTACCGTCGAGGAAGACGTCGATCAGGTAATATTCACTGTATATTTATTCGGCCGCACTAACCTTGCTTGGAATTCCCGCATATCGATTACGTGACATGATCCCACGTCAGTGAAAAAATCGGAGGGGACTTTTTTTTTGCAAACAAAAGATTGGTCCATCGTATCTTCAGTCTCCAATCCAGGATTTGCCTCTTCTATCTACATATCTACACGTTTACGTTTATTCTCCATTTCTAAAGAGAAGTTGCACAATATGACATGTAGATCCTTAAAATCATCAAAATAAAAGCTTGTACAGTTTTAGGCCACAGTAAAAAGATTTTTATATCAACGTTTCACTAAATATATGCGTTTGTTGGCGAGGGAAAAATATTGAAAAAGTGTATTTTCCACATGTTTTATTTCCGAACAATGCGGAGAAACAACCGTTGAAGCATGCACACAATCGAAGTTCTCCATTTTACACACTAGGGCTTTCTTTGCGTATGCGCACTTTCGAAAAACTCAATTTTACGCACTGCGTAATTGGCCGTAAGTTATCACCCCCAATTTTACGCGCTATCCATCGCGCCTTCGCTGCTTCTCAAAAATTCTCAAAATCGCCATCCGCCATGAATTCGATCGGATAAGATTTAGAGATCCCCCGTTCGAGTTTTCATTTTTACATGGAAATAACGCGTAGAAAAATGCTTAACGTAACTGACCGTCGATTTGACTTGAAAATATAGACGAAAATGAAAAATATCAAGAGACCTTTTTTGTAGGCAACAATATTTAGTATAAAAAAGGACGTCAGATATTTTACTCAAGTTTGCATATTTTGAGAATAATTGTGACTTAAAACTAAAAAAAATCGAAAAATCGAAAATAATCGTATTAAATTCAGAGAAAATAAAAGTGGTTGGAATGATACAAATTTTATTTTCTCTGAATTAAATACGATTATTTTTTATCGTTTTTAACATTTTAGAAAACTTTCATTTTCTCTGAATTTAATACGACTCGTCTTAATCGTTTTTATCATTTTAAAAAAATTGATCTTCTCTGAATCCGATACTGTTATTTGTGAATTTTCAATTTTTTCAGTTTTAAGTAACGACAGTTCTTAAAATATGCAAAATTGACAAAAATATTTAGACACCGTTTTGGTACCAAATATTGTTTCCTACAAAAAATGTATCTCAATACTTTTCAGTTTCGTTTATATTTTCACGCGAAATCATCGGTGAGTTAAGTGAGGCATTTTTTTACCTATTATTTCAATGTCAAAACAAAACCTCGAAAGCGGAACCTCTAAATCTTATCCGATAAAACTCAGATGGGTGCCCATCTTTAGGGGTCGTTTTTACAACCTTAAAGTGTTTAATGGCAGTTAAAAATAAATACGTGTCGCTTAATCTTTAGTTTACTATAAAATGTTACAAAAGAAATTAAATCAGAGAGATCAATCAGGGATGCTTTTCTTGTGAGTAGCAAAATCAGTTCTTGGCTCGTACCTCTCATGGTGGTGCATGACAGTGGGTATATATAATAGATACATACCTATATCTCTAGCTAGTGCGCATACTGGACCCAGCAGGCGCCCATGGTCGACATCGCTTTGGATGTCACACACGAGACCTTCAGAGACGATTTCGTCGGTAAATTTGGAGTCACTGATTCTGAGACGATCAGTTTCATGGACTGGTTGGTTGCGTTGAAAATGGTGAATCCGTCCGTCGATCTAACCCAAAAATATTAAATTCAACGTTCATGGGTTATGTTATGCTTATTGGAGAACTGTAACAAACCATACTCCTGAGCTTTCCACGTCGACAATAGTCATTCCTTTTCTTCGATGTTATTATAGTCACCCCAAAAATAAAAAGTGGAGTTTTCACGAGATCTCGAGGATACAAAATACAGAATCACCTCTTACCATTTTTGCATGTGTGGGTGTGCGTGTCTTTCTTTAACTTCCCGTTTCTCTGATTTTAGAGAAAATAGGAAGTTATTGTAATCACCCCGAAAATGAAAAGTTGAGTTCTCAATAGATCTCCACGTTTTGAGGTCCGGAGAATCACCTCCAACCATTTTAAAATGGAGGTCTGTGTGTGTGTATGTATGTATGTACGTCCGTGATCAATTTTTTGTCCGACGATATCTCGAGAACGAGTAGTTAGATTTTGATGAACTTGGTCTTAATCGACGCACCTCTTTCAGACTTAGACCTGATTATATTTTGACTGTGATTGCTTTAGTAGTTTTTGAATAATTTTTAAAAATCAAATTCACTAAAATAAATTAAAAATGGTGTTATCTTGGCAACGGATGAACGGATTTGCATGAAAATTGGCATCCGAAGGTGTTTGGGGTCGCTGATCACATATCTGAAGTCACATTTGTAAAATAAAGATTTCACGTAGTAAATAGGCTCGAAAAAAATTAAAACATTCGGAGTTTGATGAAAATTGAAAAATTCATGTTCTTTGGGTCGCTGATTACGAATCTGAAGTCGGATTCGCGAAATGCGTAATGGCAGATTCAAAATTCGAGACTCTACCTCGACTTCGTGCTGCCGTCAGACTCGCAGTGCGCAAAACGCTCGTTTGGCCTCTCGTATCGAAATATACTAGTTTCGAGCACAAATAACTGGAAGTTCAAATGCTGGCTCACAGTCAACCCAAATCCGCTTGTTTTACATTTATTTACCATATTACATTTGTTAATGTTTTGAAACGAATGAATGGATGAAACATATCTCAGCGGAAAGTTCTTGGTTACATTATGCAATGACCTTTGGCATACAATTCAACGGTGTGTTTTACCTGTCTCATGTCTTCTTCGTTTTTTTTCTCGATGCCACTTATACAAAGTCTCTTTCTGAAATGCTGGGAGCAATGCTGATATATATAACAATAAAGGCTTATTCATATAAATTAATTCGTGATCGGAAAAAAATCAGGTAAATACGCACTCTGCGATCATGCTTTATGCAAACGAGCGATGAGCTTTTTGGCTAAAACCGACTATTTTCTTAAATTTAATCGATCATTCTCAGAACCTCTTATCAAATACATTTCTTACAATTAATGGACGCCTAATTATAAATCGAATTTGATAAATGAGGAAAATGAAGAGTCAGTTACGTCGGGATATTTTTGGAATCAACGTTTTCTCAGGGAGTTCAATTTATGTCATTTAGAATGAGAGCAATTGGTGATCTCTACGAAGAATGATCAGAAGCGGAACATCAACATTTTTTGGCAATGACAGTAATGTATAAATTACTATTTTTCAGCAAATTGATTAGCGGTTTTATCAATTCTAATTTTGCGTTGCGTAATCGGGTTTCATTTCAATAGTTAGCTTTACTTCATTGTACAAAACAGAATGTATTCGAACGAAATTTATTTGCAACGAATTATATTCTGAAGAAAAACTCAATATTTACGACAAGACAATGAAAGTATTTGTATCTGTGTACTTATTGAGAAACGATGGGTAAATATTCAAACTTTAATTTAACTGTCGCATCATTTTTGACAGATTAGATTAATTTAAACTGAATTGTAGGTCATTTTTCTGAATTCAGTACGATAAAGATTGAACGCTTTCAACTGATATCGGCATGTATAAATCTCATCTGAAATATTTGCCGCAATTTTTCAAAAACTTGGTTGGCAATTCAAGTAATTTCAATTGATCCATATTACAAGAATTCAAGACATTTAATTATAATTTGTGATTATTTTTAATATTCGATAGAATATTGCCATGGCAGGTCACAAAGTTATTTGTCTGTTGTTTAGAATATAGTCAACATATTCTGAAAACTTTTTCCATTTGGTAAAAGTGGAAAAATTACTGCCGTGTTCACTATTCCGGCGAAATGAGAGAGTAGTGCAGTTTTTTGTTGATGTTCCTAAAGTTTCCTATCAAAGTTTCTGTAAAAATGCTTGGAGTTACTAGATCGACAGTTCAATTCACCACGGCGAAAAATTGTAGTTACAAAAATGACAGTAACGTAAACAACAAAAGCGCGCCAGTCCCCAAATCAGTAAATGCAACAGTAAGTTTTTTCTTGTAAAATACTCTGTTGAAGCTGAAAAGGATATTAGGATCGAGGGCATTATTATACCAAAAATTAATATAAGAGTGATTGCCAAAACTTCAACTAATTATTCAACGTAGACTTGGTTTGAAAAATTTATCCAACGACATTTGATTTGAGCATTGGAGTCTATGACGACATTTGAGGTCTAGTCCGGTAGCATCAGACTGAACTTGGTCTATATTTAATATCAATTATAGTTTAATTGACAGGCTAAACGACGTTGAAATTATTGGAAATTAGAATCTCCGACGTGAAATTATTCGATTCTAACTCACCGTTTCGTGTGATATTATCTGAGCGACATTGCTTATGCGCCGCCAGTTTTACATTTCATGCTCACTCTCTCACGTCAAAAGTCACCGTTCATGGTACCTAAAAGTCAGGCATTGCTTTATTTGTTTCAGGGCGGTTTAACAAGGAACGACGACAGAATTCTGGCAACCTGTTTAAGCTTATGTCGAACTAGCAGCAAGGAGTATACCAGCGTTGGTAAGTTGTAAAAAATTACTTACATTAGGTGGTTAAAGCACCTCCAATTTCTCATATCAGGCTCAATCGCATCGCAGATTGCGAGAGTTATGTTTATCAGTTTCCAAACTCAGAAGGGAGATAGTTTAAAAATTAAAAATTATTAGTGGTTAGTGAATTTTGTGCCGGATTTTTCTAATTCATAGGAGTTGGTCGAGTCAATTCGGTTTTTCGAAACCCGCTAAAGCGGAGTGTTGGAGAAATTTACGAAGATATGAAATCATGATCTATAGTCAGTCGGGCATTTCGAAAAACTTCAACGAGTCTCTAACCCTCATCCATTTTGATTTTTGAATTGTTTCTTTGTGCGAACGCTTGAAATTTAGGCTATACTGACAAATTTCTTCAGGTTCTTCCTCACTTTCAAAAACTAATTGTTTTTTAAGCAATTCAAATTTGAAATTAAGGCGGAGCATGGAAAAATATTTTCTACCAAACCTATCGAGTCGTAAACCGTCTTCAGAACTTTTTTTCTCTTCGACACCGGAAGTACTAATTGTCCGATCTCAGATGAACTTTCATAAAACCAGGTAATCCTTGTATTCTTATAAAGGATTTTTCCTGAGAATTCCTGAAAATTTCATCACGGTAGTACAAAATATAAATGGTCATTGTTCCCAAACTCAATGTCCATCCATCTACACTAAGGTTTCGGAAAAGGAAAAAATGTATGCAGAATTTTGTGTCAAAATTTACGCAAAATCGGAATGGGGATTCTGCAACTACACAGTTTTTTTGCAGTACGGAAAAATTGTGTACTCTCGGTGTCAGAAAAAGATTGAAAAAAAAAATTGAATGAGGTTCACAACTTGACCGGTTTTGTACAAGACATTTTCGATTTTTCCATGTGACTTCTGGGTAACGAACTAAAAAACCTGAAAAATAAACATATTCCCCAAGTTAAGATTTCGAAAAAATCATATCTCACAAAGCAATTCTCGAAAAAAATTTGAAATTATTTATCATTAATTCCTACGTCAGGAGCATTGACACAGAAAATGAATTGAAAAATCATCAGGGAAAGGAGACTGGTCGGGTTTTCTAAATGACTCTTGTCGTGGATCAAATTTTACCATGGTCTTTTATTCTTTACTTGAAAACCACTAAATTAACGACCTAGACAACCTAACAATTAAATTAAGACCTAGAATTCCGAGAACTCTGGGATTGTCAGGAAATTTCATCCATAACGAGGAAAACTTTACATAAAAGTACAATATGATATGACAATGAGTTAGCCATGTGTGTAAGCCAGTATTGTTAGGTAAGTTGAATGTTCCTAACTTTTGTTCATTTTCAAATAACATCTAAATGACAAATATAAATCTTTGGAATGTTGTAACATCGAAGTATTTCAGTACAATATGGCGAATTCGCTGCGGTTTTATTGTGTTAACGTCAACGGTATAGTAGTACCTTAAAGTACATACAACGAGCTTGTCATTTTTTTCTTTTTTGCTGTCATTCTTCGTTAATTTTTGAGCCGGTTTAAAAAAGTTATGTTTTATTAACTACTATTACGATTTAATTTATTGTTTTAGAACTTTCGGGATGCTTCGAAAAATCTGAAAATAGTATTGAAAAATTTATAGGCAAAGTCTCAAAGATTTTAAGAACTACAAACACCACATCTGACAGGGTGTTGCGATCTCTTTGCAATGACTCCTGAAATTCTCTACAATTTTTTATCGTGTTTCAGAGGGTCCCGAAAAACCCAATGATACCCCGTTTGCATGGTACTCAAATTTTTGAAATTCTGCATCCAATTTTCTGTGATTTTGTAAAATTTTTAAAAGTAACGTGAAAATTCCAAGTCCATCGGTATGTATTGAAGTGGCAACAAATTTGTGAACGCTCATCATTTGACGCTAGCGGAAACCGCAAGAAAATCCCCATATATTCATATTGTTATTGTAAAATAATCATGAAAAACATTCAAATTTGGTTCTGGAATACTTGGAAAAGACAATAAATTTCAGATTCCATGTTTCTACGGTCACTTTTCAGATAGGGAAACTTATATTCAAGTAACGAAACACGTTCCCAAGTTGTAGAATACATTTATATAACGCGAGGATGTCTTGCGCGTTTTTCCATCTATGTTTTCATTACAGAAAGTATGCGTTTCTATGACGGTCGAGTGAGTCTGCGAATGCGCATGCGCCTGTAAGTCCTCGGAGTTGAAAGTGGTATTTTCTGTATTGCGCGCATGCGCAGTCACGAATCAATCTGACATTACACGACCCTAACCCCAATTTCGTGCTTCGTGAAAAAACGCGTAACACAGGCACTCTTCTTATGTAAAGAATCGTGTGCAACAAGGAGGTAATGGTCTTTTGCCTCACGTTTTTGTAATACTCGCCTTCGGTTCGTATGCACACACACCTACAACTGATATTGCAAACTTACGCTGGGCCAAAAAATACCGAGTTTGCCTCCTTGTTACACAATATACTATTTCACGAAGAATTTACCAAAGGCACTCCGCTTAGCGATCGTGGCGACACAGAAATTTCAATTCTTAAATTACGTATTTTGTAATTACTATTTTTTTTTTCTCCCACTCACGTGTGATTTCAAAAAGCACATGTGCATTCTGTATCTAGGAAGTTGTACAATTTTTATCCAGTTCTTTGTTCTTCTAATTTTTTTTAAATAAACAAAAAAAAAATAACTTTTTCAGCAGAAGGCCAACCTCGTAGGCTACGACGCGAGGTAGTATTACTTACGGAAGATAGAAATCTTCGAGTGAAAGCATTGGCACGAGATGTCCCTGTCCGTGAAGTACTAGACTTCGTGCAGTGGGCCAGTCTTGGATGATTGCCGACCGCCAAGTTCGCTTTCTAGTAGAAAAAAAAAATTAATAAAAAAATAAGGATAGTAATGAACAGAAAAATCAATGGAAATAAAGATAAATGGATGAAATAAAATCAAACATCGGCCCATCTCGCAACAGCAGACAGAGATCTTCATTGCCACCAAGACGATGCATCTGGCCGTTGGTATGACGTAAGTGTCGCGTTGTATCATATCCTTGCTTCAAGGTGTTTAGTGGGACGTTTACTGGACTTGTTACACGTTGCTGTCGTTTAGTACTTTATGATTTCGGTCCCATACGATCGGGAGGAAAAGAAACAAGTCAGCCTTACGCTAGTATTGTTGTTATCATTATTACTATTATTATTATTACCAATGTCTCAAATAGTAATTGTACAGGTTTAAGATGTCAATGAATTTTTGGAATTTTTTTTCACTGGGCCGTTCTCTTTCTCATCTCGTAATATGTATATTCACACACGTGTGTATTGTAATAGCGATGGTAAGATAACACGAAGCGAAAGTGAGAATTCGCAGTATAATAGAATTTTGTGTGTTTGTGTGTGTTCGTGTGTTGACCAAGGCTTTCATCTTTTATTACGTGTTATACACATAGGGTGATTAATTTTAACATTATATTCTAAGTCCTGACTTTTTCGTGATTTACTTTTATCGAAGCGTCCTTGCTGTTTCTTTTTTCCTTTCCGTAAGCTCCCTAGCTTATTTCTGGGGCTAGTGTGATGTGAGTCAAGTTTTTGTTTTCTTTTTTCGATCTACTATATACTATCATACTTATGGTCATAGCCTATTTGAACAGCATAATGTGATCTGTTCCTGTTTTTCCCATCCCCCGATATTTAGAGCCATCACCGCGATACCTAACGAAGCGAAAGCGAACCTGTGAATCCCTTCTTAATAATATTGACAAATCATAGCGCAGCTGAGAATTGCAGTGGCGGTTTTATATGTGCGTATACATAACACCGTATCTTAAAGTACAGAGAAAACCATTTAATAATTGACTAAACGAAAATTACCAGAACGAAAAACAAACAAATTCAGTGGGAATGAAACTAGACATCTCGAGAAGATAACGAGAAGACACACACCAGTAGCGAGGGCTTCGATCGGACATTGAAACACTGGCATTTCTCTGATTTTCACTTACGGTGTAGACACCTAAGTCCTGTAAACGTATACCTATTATTGTTTAATCGCGCAGGTCATTTATTGTGACTGAATTATTATTTGTAATCATGTTTATAATATTATAATATTATGTATATAATTTGTAACATTTTTCGATCGTGTGTATTATTATAGGTATATACACTTGTTATACCTTTTTTTATTTTTTGTCTTTTTTAAAAATGAAATCATATTCATGTGTGGAAACATCGGATGGCTTTAATTCCATCGTTACACACCATAGACGTGTAGATTTAAAATGTTATACTTGATACTTGGCGCATAAATCTACTGAGTCTTTTGATGTTATTTTCATTGTGATATCATTGGTATTTTCTCAAGTATTTCAATCGCGGCACATCTCACTCTCACCGTACCTTAGACTCCCATCCTGCGATTAGATACAGATGGATTACATTGAAAAAAAAAAAGAAAAAACAAAATAAAACGAGTCAAAGAAAACCGAGTGAAAAGAGAAGAAAAAATAACAAATGCCTCGTTATACGCGTAGTGGTTATCGCATTCGTAGACATGTAGATAAACCTACAAATATCTACAATTTCTGAGATTTTCAGACACACTTATTGATTTTTTTTCTTCAAGCGGTCCTATCGTAATTATTATGACTATTAGTGGTCCAGTATTGATGAACGGATTTAGTTTATCGCTGATCAATCGGGTCTTTTCAACTATGAACGAAATAAATTTCTAGTACGTCTTTTTATCGTGCATAAGTAGATATTTGCATTATTTTCGACACCGTGATTGTGTATAATGGAAAATTAATCGGAGAAAGGAGCGAGTCGTCAGTTACGATTATAATACTTAAACCGCACGATTTTTTTCTCAATTTAAAATTCCATAGGAATTTAGTAAAGAAATCAACCAACGGAAACTGCGCAACGGCACATTGAGAAAAGTTAAGAAAGAAGGCGAATGGCTAGCATGTAGATCGTTTGTGGTTGAAAAAAAAAAAAAAAAAAAAAACGAATGAAACTAAGAAAAAGAATTTTTTCAAAAAAAAGATTGTATTTTTTACCACTTTTTATAATATTATATCTACTACATAAATATATTTACCAATTATAGGCTAATCCTCAGAATGGTAGGTTTCATTTCTATCATTGTGATGTTACTGTTCTCATCGATGTATCAACGTGAGCGCGAAATTCGAAAGCAGAACAGAAACGCCAAGGGGCTAGAAAAGGGAAGTAAGGTATAAGAATGAAAATAAAACTCCCAATATTCTGGCGGAAATTTAATAACTAGAACTCTTGATTACGTGTACTTTGGATAAGTTTTGGAGTAATTCTTAACGCACTATTTTAATGATATAATAACGCGAATAATCACATTCGTATTTTTCTAACACCGATTTACTATATGTTATTGCTGTAGTAATTATACTTATACATGTATCAAATTACACACGTGTATGTTGTGAATATCGACACATAACGTAGACGTAGAATTGTCAGTTTAATTATTTTTTTTTTCATCAAATTACTATTACTACACTACTACTTGACTATTAGGATTAAATTTTAATGCTTTGAACGACATGATAAGATACGATAGCATAGCGTAAGCGTTATAGTTATACGTTAAGAACGTTTAAGGAAGATATTAGCAAATATGCATACATTCCTAAAACTATTTCAATACCTAATCTAATTTTATAACTGAATCAAGTGTAACTAGCAAAGAAAAGAGAAAAAAAACGAAAGGAAAGATTTGTCGCTAATTTAATTCGTAGCTAATTCATATTTCTTTTGTCACGTTGTACAATACATTTCTCCACCAATTAAATTACGCATACATATATATCTGTATACACATATGTACTTTAAATCACACTGCATGCAGTACAGTTTTTATCATTATTGTTACGTATTCATATAGACAAAGCTCTATTAGCATCATTATCATTATGTACATAATGGTAGTATCCTATTTTTTGACAAGCCATAGAGACATGGTAACTTGATAATATTACACTACACTTATCTGTATCTTTATAGTGAAACGAGAATGATGTTTGCAAACGATATTTAGTGAAATCTATGCTGCTGTGTGCGTCGGATTGCGTAAGGGTACGATTTCGATGACACGAATGAATTTTAATGAATTAAATGAAGGAAAAAGGCTAAAAAGTGGAATAAGGTCAGACCGACATTAACGTCAGAATCTTATCATACGAAGAAGGGCAATACTTAATAGAAAAAGAAGTAGCTCGCTTATTCTCATTATCTTGCGGTTTCGTTTACACTTTGATGATCATTAAAAGCCGTTTCAATGTGTCAATGAAATGGCAACTCTAAAAACACAACTAGATACATTTTTCTTATCGAGAGTATCGCTATTTCCAAAATTACCTCAATTTTACATTTGTGCCGCCTACACAAGATCTATGACAATGAAAATGAACTCGTTTTTTTCTTTTTTTCTTCAAAATTAAATCGGCATCGAGTAACGTCAATAATAATTTGCAGTATTACAGCTCCCCTAATATATATCTTTTATCACGTTCAGCTCAATTTTCATATATTATATAATAATGTGTGTCTGCATAGTCGGTTTGCCAGTCAGCACATCACGTGTTTAAAATTAAGCCACGCGTCATGAAAAATATATATAGAAAAGCCGTAATAATAAAAATGGTCATTGACATGACACCATGCAAGCTGAATTTAGAAAAGAGAATGACAGAGAAGAAAACAAGTTTATCATCACTTTCATCGATTTTGTGTAAACGGAACACATGGCAATATGAAGTTTTTTTTGAAAATAGCGATACTGTGTAGAGAAAAATGTATCTCCTTGCGCTTTCGGAATTGTCTTTTCTCTGCCACATTACACCGATTTTTAATGATCGACTAGGACCTAACTCTCATATTTTTGTTTTTTCCGAATTTTTTCGTGGGTATAATGGGAGATCAGAAACACTTGACTTTTATCTGGTATAACATTGCTGGCACATTGGGGTCGTTGAAGACCCCAGCCAAAAATCGCTTGCTGTAACGAAGCAATTTAATATTTTGACTTGATTTTTTTTAGACCATTCACTCAAGTGTCTTTTAGAAGATAAAAAGGTCGCAACAGCAATTTTTTATTTTAATCGACCCCAAGGTGTCAGCATTGTTATGCCAGATAAGGGTGCCAGCTAAAGGTTAAAACAACTGTCTTACATTTTCATGAAAAATCTGTTCTTAACAATAACTGTCGAAAGTCTTGAAGAAACACCTCAATTATAAAATCTGTCGTGAGTAGCAAAAATGCTACTTTTTATTTCGATCATTTCGGCACAAGAGCCAGGATGGTAAACAATCTACTTCTAAGTGTTTAAAGACCAAGATTTTTTATTCAACAAAAGCGTGGAAAATTTCTGAACAGACCACTTTTAAATCCTAACAGTTAATTTCGTGCTTTTGCGTTTTCGTGCGTTTGCCTCGCGTATTTGCAATATTCGTCTTCGGCTCGCACAAGCATACCTGGCTTCGACTAGTATGTCTGCTCTCCTACGACTCATGTTATAAACTTACTTACTTTACATAAGTGAACTACTGTGCCTCCTCGATACACAATCTATTATTGTGTCCACGCTTTGGTCGAATTACGTATAGTTATCATTTTTTAGATTCTCTAAGACACCTTGAAAGTTTGATAAACTTTTCGATTCTAAATCCAAGAAATAGTAACTTTACTCTTAAAGGGAGTTTGAAAGAATTATTGCTGGTCGGAAAACATTTAAGATTTAATTTTTATAATTAGTATATACAGAAACAACATGTTTTCGTGCCTTGAACGATTAAAAATTTTTGTAGGTGTCTAGACACGTAGAACGAGTTTATTAGCCATCATCGGTTTTGTGGCAGAATGTTTGGAATAAAGCACAGAATTTTGGAGCATTTTTTCAGGTTTTACACTTTAGGCGTATTTCATGACATTCGACAATTGTTGCTCGCAAGGGATTTTTCATAAAAAAAAAAATTAATAATAATTTAGACGGCTTTAAGGTTCTACCATACCCTCAAATTTTTTCAAGAAAAACAAAAATGCAAGGGTTAGGATCTTGTTGAGCTCACATGGCACGCCCCCATATGTATGGCATAAATATGTATCAACTTAAGTAAGTTAAACTAATAAAAACAAATAGAAATCGATTTAAATTTGTTCAGTTAGAGGGAAAAAAGTGAAGAAAAAATCAATTGTTCAATGACTGGTACTTACGTGTTGATGCAATATCGTATACCTACTGGAACCGTTAATACCTAAAACCATGAATGTTTTCATCATTTTAATAGATAGGTAAGTAGATAGTTCAATAGTTCTATGTAGATGGTCTAAGCATTTATACGGCGTTTAATTAGTGATTATGCAAATAACTGTAGGATACGGAAAGACGAAAAAAGAAAAGAATAACAGAAAAATCGCAACCACAAGATACTAATAGTTGTACTGAACAATCATCACTGTAACAGCAGTAATGATAATATCTACTTTCATTATTGATAATAATAACAATAATCATAATAATATTAATAATAATTATATTACATATTATTTTAATGTTGAACGTGAAGATTTATCGTACTGACTGTATTATTCCAAAATGCTGCGTTATTGTTATCCATGCGACGCGACGCCGTTGTGTTGTGCAGTGTACACAATCCTAACCATCATGTGGTCTTGACGGATACAAATAATAATAGTAATAAATGAGAAGGAAACATATGTTACACATGATATATGAAAAACACGGACTTATACGTGTATGCATAATGCATGTATTTAGAATTCTAGAGACATAAAATAAATCAATAAAACAAACTACATTGCCGTTTCCACCAAAGACGCAATGTACAAAAGACATTACATGTGTACGTAAACATGAAAATGCAAGAGATTGTTTTTGTCTTGTGGTTTCTACGTATACACACACATATGTATCTGCACACCTATATGTGAAAATATATATGTACATATTATCATTATTATTATTATTATTATTATTATTATTATATTATATTATATTCACACTCAGGAACAGAGTCTTATGTAATTGATACGAATTAGAATATAATGTAGTTAGAATTTCATGTTTCTATAGGTAGTATTACCACTTTGATTATGTCAATAAATGAAAAGAATAATGTTGAAATTCTCAACTCCCGATTTTTACGTGTCCCGTGTATTTCCCTATTTTTTACATATTTAAACGTTGACTTAAATATTTAAACTGTCACTGTTTTATAAGGCGAAAGCTTATAGATACTAAATCAAGTATAAGGTATGTTTTACGTGAATTGAGTTATGAAGCTAAGTACTACTCTCTAATACCCGTTCACCTCATAGGTAAGATTATCAAAATTTTCTGCCGCTTGGTAGCGCCCTAGTCAGTGTCCCATTTGATTTTGTGAAATCTTACAGCGTCTCAAAACAATGAATGAAAACTAACATGGAACAAGTCAAATATAAGATGCGCTTAATTGAACGATTTTTTTTTTTTTTTACTATTTCACAATGTTAACAAATGAGAATTCAATGTGAATTATTGACATACTCGTGCCCATAATGAATTTTGAGGTTATGACGGCAAGGAACAGAGAGAATGTACTTATAGCAACAAATTACGTACAATCATCACGTTGCGGCATTCATTTCACGAAAAACTAGATTTTCTATATGGTCAATTGAAAAGCATAACTTCTGTAATTTTCGTTTTGCAGTAAAAAATATCACTTATAGAGGCACTTATTATTTACACAGTAGAAAACTTTCACTAATATCTGAATGCACTTACTACAAAAGATGCAGAGAAACATGAAACTTTACAGGAGACCGATGCCTTTTCACCAAAGATAGTAGGGCACAGTATTTCGCCAAAATTGCTGTCACTTTTGCTGTATGTTGTTGAATTGTAGTCAAAATCAAATGTCAACGAAATTTCCGTAGTATAACCCTACGTTTGGAATTAAAAGTCCATGCAACAGTTTGACAGATATCGTATCATCAAGGCATGTACAAAACTGCAAAGAAGGAGAATAAGTCATTTTTCTCAGAACTTTCGAAGTTCATTTCAATTTTTAGTTACGGGTAGTAACTAGTAGCCTGGAATTTTTGAGTGTTCAAGTTTTGTCCAAAACAGATAGGTGAGTTTCGATATAAGATAGATTGTTCGGATACCGTGACAGTCTCAGTCAACTGAGAATCCAAATGCGTACGCGCTGGATCACGTTATTCCATTGTTATATTCAACTAGTTCTAATCGACTTTTTCATCTGCTTAAATCAGGTTGACTAAATCAGCTGCCGCCAGGCGCCAGCCATCAAAATTCGCAGGAATCTCGAGGTTACGTCGGATTGGGAATTTAAGATAGTCCAAATGTGACGGACCTGCGTTAGAGTCAACATAAACTCGAAACGCTTGCGCGTATTGACAGTTCGCACCGAGGCCCAACCAGACAGAGTTGGCCAGCCTGTCCAAACAGACGAAAAATTTGACGCATGCGCAAGTGACGTCCAAATTTCTGACAATGAGACTGTCGCAATACGTGAAACATGATAATTGGTTGAACCCGGTGAATGATTCCTTGACTAGTGTCGCTGGCGATTTGTTGCCGCGGGACACTTTATGTTTGCACCCGGTTTCTCAACAATATCTACTTCCTGGCTTTTTTGTTCTCCATTGCTCGTTGTTAATCCACCACTTGATATATTGAGTTTGCAGCTCCGTATGCCTTGGGTGGGACTCACGAAATCTTCTATAACATCAGCATATCGGAGCCGCCGTTGCATGGCATTAGAGGACGCGTACTTTCGCGTTGCTGACAGGAGACACTCTCGACCCCGTTAGACCGACTATTGTTGTCGACCTCCAGGCACACGATACACAAGGGACACACGCGCTCGTTCGCATCTCTTTGCGGTGATTCTTGAAGGAGAAACACGCTTTTTACCGAAACGTCACCCGTGCGAACCGTTATGTCCTCTCCCTCCTCTTGAGAGGAATCCTCTCTTGGCCTACAGTCTGAGAACGCATTTCTTGTTAGCCGTTGACATGCGTGCCGAAGGCATTGACGTATGGCCTCCTCGATCGCTTGACTCCGGGTGGATAAGATATTTACCACTGTGAGCAACATCTGTATGTCAAACTTTTACACACCTCAACGCCTAGAGACGCGATATGGAATTTGCAACGTCTTGTGGAGCAGGTTGGTATTACTAGTTTTTACACTAAAGGAAAACATTACACATCTTTTTGGATACAAATCGCTCCGTATTCATACCTGTGATAGTAGGAACGATAAAACTTGTTTGATAATTCAGTTTGTCTAGAAAAATATTTTATAATTTTTTTTTTTTTTTTCTTACTACGGGATACCGTTACTAAAACTTTGAAAAAAATATGGGTTCAGGAATCCGAAGAAAATATGAAATGATAGTTTCATAATTTTTCTCGAAAAGTATCACAGTAGAAAAAATTTCAGAGCTAACAATTTTTTTTATCATAAATTCATTAGGCTACAAATCGACCCATTGTGTCTGTAAAAGCTCTCCACTCCGTCAATAACATATTGAAGTTTGAAACGAATCGGTCAAGTCAATCCTGAGAATTAGTAGGTACTTTATGTGGCATGTCCGGATTGGGTACTGCGAGTACTAAAACCATTATCGTTGCCCTAGAAACATCTACTTCTTATTACCTACCGCCAAAAACACTTTTATTTTTTTTTACGACACCTCGACAGAAAGTTCGTATTTCTACCCTGTTTAGCGGGAAGGAAGTGACGTTTATCTGCGCTTAACTACCGCGCATGCGTCAACCTTCCCCCACACAATGCAAATACCGCATCACAAAACAAAAAAGAAAATCATTTCCTCCCTGACTGCTCACTATAGACTGATTGATTTTCAAAAACGGATAACTAAATGCACATTATTAATGGTTATACTTTCTACATACTTTATAATTTTGAATGTTTCAAACAGGTATCATGAAATATATATATATATTTTTGCTGAAATTAATTTGATTATATTCATAAGTTTTTTTCGCTATGGATAAGTGTGTATGGGAAGAGGGGGAAGTGTAGACGTACGCGCGTACAATACATTCTAACCTCTGCTTTAAACACAGTTTTCATGAAATTTCTCGGTTCATATCTGTCTAAAATAGTACGAAGATCTGGTTTGACGATTGGAGTCAGAACTGGCTGTAGAAAGTGCTGAGAGGGATCTGTAATTAAAATCTTGAATCAAGAAACCATGAGTAAGACTTAGTGGGATGGTCTATCTATGTGGTGGCTGGGTAACTGGTCCCCACAAATGAGACCATAATCGTGAGGCCTTTAAATACTCGGAAGAGTAGACCTAGAGTGATTCTTAGTGAGATGGTCCATCTGTTAGGTTGTGGGATAACTGGTCCCTACAGATGCGACCATAATCGAGAGGTCTTTAGATACTTGGAAGAGTAGGCCTTGAGGATGAGAGAAACTAGAGGGTGGCCAGCCGGGATGAGAATACACTGAACATATGAGTTTAGAGATGCTTCCAGATATTCACAAGGTAACCTTAATGCTGAGAGTGACTAAAGGGTAGCTAGCAAGGTTGAGAATCGACTGAGACCTTGTGATGAGTTTCTGGCCTAGAAGCACCGAAAGAAGATAGTATTCGCTCATTGATAACCATTGAAGTACTATTCTCTGTAGAAGATAATGAATCGACTGAACTAAGATAGAGTGTGGATAAGAGATTGCTAATTTAGCTCCTTATCCATTAGGTTGCTGTCTTAAAATCTGGTCGAGAATTAGCCACGATCCAGAGCAGAGCTCCCTTATACAGGGTGTCTCTATTTAATCAATATAATCAAATATCTCGAAAACTAAAAATGTAAGTGAAAAATGTTTCAGACAGAAGTGGTAAAATTCGAAAGGGGGGAAAAGATGAGAGTATCAGATTTTCCGTAAGCCGACCATACCATAAATACTTTCATACTTACCACGTAACCTCGACTTATGATGAGACGTATCAGCCGAACAATTCTGACTGACCGCGACGTGAACGCTCCCGCTGTGGCCCCCTTTTACCTTTTTTCTAAAAATTTTTTTTTTTTCAGTTTTACCTTTAATTTTTTAATTTTTCAGCTTAAAGTTTCATTAATTCAAAATGTTCTAAATTCAACTATTTTCCAAAGAATGTTTGTTTATGTTGTCGGAAACTTGAGGAATAAAACGTTAGTCGTAAACCGTATTTACGATAACAAATTATCGAATTATCAACGCGCGTCGCACTATTCCTAGAACTGTACTACTATCCACAGTCGAATAATGTCAAATGAGAGTTCAGTGGTGCTGAAGTAAGTACGCGGAAATGTTTTCGAATATTTATTTGAGTGATTTATAACCGTACGTAATTTGCTATCGTGAATACAGTTACAAATACTTTTTGATGCAGAATGTGATGCTCTTTCAGATTCCGATGAAAAATAGACTGTTTTACGTAAAAAAAACCGGATTGACCTGCATCTGACCTTGGCGGGTCCGGTTACGGAAAATTTGAAATTCTCATCTTTTCTTCTCTTTCAAACCTTACAACTTTTGTTTGAAACATTTTTCATGCATACTTTTGGTTTTCGAGATATTTGACTGAATCGATTAAAATGAGACACGCTCTATACTCGAAGAACGGGAGCGAGTGCATCCGCTGATGACAATCGATAACAGAAT